>NC_090388.1:80179840-80305065 GCF_036365525.1 Heterodontus francisci
AGGTGGTCAAAGCTGACTCATAGATGGCGTCTCTGATGTGGGCCCACTTGGTCTCAGCATCCCCTGTGGGAGTGTTTTGAAGGGCTGTTACAAGTGAATTTAGAAATTTTTGTAACAGCTGTGGGTGAGAAATTCTGCTCGTGTTGATGCGCGGGTGGCCCTTCTGCTTGGAATGATGCAACTTCTTTGGTCTGAGTCTAACCTTGCTGCACACCAGGGAGTGGTCGGTGTCGCAGTCCGCACTGTGGAAGCTGCGTGTGATTTGAACACTGTTTAAGGCGGCTCGCCTTGTGACAATGAGGTCGAGCTGGTGCCAACGACGTGATCTTGGGTGCCTCCATGAAACCTGGTGACAGGGTTTAGTGTGAAAGAACGAGTTGGTGATGCAGAGGTTATGATAGGTACACAACTCAAGCAGTCTCTGCCCATTCTCATTCATCCTTCCAACGCCATAGCGCCCAAGGCAGGAGGGCCATGAGTCATGGTCGGCCCCAACCCTGGCATTAAAGTCCCCCAGCAGGAATAGGTGTTCGGTGTTGGGGATGCTGCTAATGATGTTATGGAGTTGTTCATAGAACTGGTCTTTAGCTTCAGGTGCGGAACAGAGTGTTGGAGCATAGATGCTGAGTAGGTGTACTGGACCAGAGGTGGTGAGCAGTCGGATGGACAGTATGCGTTCCGAGCCATTTGAGGGAGGCTCTATCATGCTGAGCAAGGAGTTTCTGATGGCGAAGCCCACTCCATGCTGTCTTGGTTCTTCAGGATCCCTGCCCTGCCAGAAGAAGGTGTAGTCTTGCTCTGCTAGAGAGCCACTCGCGGGGAGGCGAGTCTCCTGAAGTGCTGCAATGTCCACATTGAGTCTACTGAGCTCGTTGTTAATGATGGCGGTCTTCCGAGAATCGTTGATTTGTGTAAGGTCTTCCGACAGGCCAGGACACATAGTTCTGACGTTCCAGCTTGCAAAGCGAAGGGCTGGTACCTTCTTTCCTTTTTTCATGTTGTTTGGTGCGGTGTATCAGTCCACCTTTCGGGCAATGACCCTGAGCTCCAAGCACCCATTGAAGCAGGCAGACTGTGGCGGGACAGAACCTTATTGACCGGGGGCTGCCCGGTTTGAGGCGGGCGGTAGCTGTCCAGTGAGGTGCAATGACCTCTCCCACCGACAAAGGCAACCCGTGGCGCCCAGTTTCTACGCCAATTTATCTGGACTTATAACCCGTAACTGCTGCCTTCCGTGTTGTTTCAGTCGCTGTGAGGCAACTATGGAGTGACCTCTCCATGGCGCATGCCTGGGCAAATTTATGGAGGTTGAGAGTTGCCCAGTCGTCAAAACCCCCCTCTCGGCCTTTCTGGTGGGGTCCAAAGGAGTGCAGGACACGACGTTTGGCACCAGTATGGCTGCAGGAACTGCCGGAAACATGCCAAAGGTGACACATGACTGCCTACGGGGTTCCGCTCCGGATTTTCTGTTAGGGTTTACTCCCTTAGCCTTGGTCTCTCCCGAGACGCCCACAAGGCAGTGGGGTTGTTGGGGCCACTACACAGGTGTAGGATGGTGCCGGTGGGAGGAGGGGATGCAAGGGGGAGGGGTAGAGGGAGGGGGTGGGGTGCAGGGGAAGGGGGTGCGGGGTGAAGATGGTGCGAGGGGGGGGGCGGGCTGGGACGGGGTTGTGAGGGGGTGAGCTGAGAGGGTGGAGCAGGGAAGGGGACGGGGGTGGGGGGGGGGGTGGAAGGGGGGTAAAGGGGGGGGAGGGGGGGTGGAATCTGGTGCAGGTAATAAGCCATTTCCTCAGTGCCCACCATCGACGTCCGGAAAGCTCATCCACGTCCTTCGGGAGGTGAAGCATCATTTGGCAGACTTAGAGGTGATTACATTTGTTAAGGGTTTTTTTTTTTTGCAGTGGTTTAAATAAAGGCATGCAGCATTGCCGACAGTGCGCTGCAGATGCTCTCCGAGCCATCTCCCGCGGGCGCTTTGAAGTTGCGGCCGGGGGGGCCGTTCGTGGATGTTTTGGGTGTTCGGGGCACCTTTTCACAGGACTTCTCTCGGGTCCCGCAGCTCCTTCTTCACCTCAATGGACTTACCGCATGCCGTGGCTGCAGACACTCTGGACTGTGAAGACAGCAGGATCGGAGATTAAAGTATCGGCAGCTGTTCTCGTCAGTTTCATCCGGATCAATTTCATTGAGAAAACAAAGAGCAGGTGTGGCTGGGGGAGGGCAGTGGGCCCAGGTAACATACACTAAACTAACTGTTAACTTTTAGATAGGGCTAAAATGAACTGATTTAAAGAGCCAGGGGAATTTAAACAGTTTAAGAGGGCAGATTGGGGGAGAAAACGTTAGGGATGGGAGCAGATGGCCATGGATAGAGTTGAACAGCAAGGGAGCTTCCTAGGGAGCTTCCAGCCCAGGAGCCATCTTGAGGACACTGGCACTAGTACTGGGGAAAGTGGGGGCTGTATCATTGGGACGGTCTGCACCTGAACCATGCTGGGGCCAGTGTTCTAGCAAACCATGTAACTAGGGAAGTAGAGAGGGCTTTAAACTAAACAAGGGTTGTGAGGGATCAAGCTTGGGTAGATGTAGCAAATCAAGGGGTAGAGTCAATGCAGGAGGTCAGAATAATATGTGAATTGAAGGTCAGAGAATGGCAGGAAGGGACAGAGATAAAAAAAACCTAAGAACACACCAACAGTCAAGACTAGATGTTACAAAGATAACAAAAAAACACAACTAAAGGCACTGTATTCGAATGCATGCAGCATTCATAACAAAGTAGTCGAACTGATAGCACACATTTAAGTAAATAAATATGATATGATTGCCATTACGGAGACGTGGCTGCAGGATGACAAGGATTGAGTCCTGAATATTGAGGGTATATGACATTCAAGAAGAATAGGAAGCGAGGTAAAGGTGGAGGGGTAGCACTGTTAATCAGGGATGGCATTGGTACATTAGTTAAAGATGAACTTGGTTCAGATCAGGATGTAGAATCGGTTTAGGTGGAGATGAGGAATAGTAGGGGGAAAAAATCACTCGTGGGAGTGTTCTACAACCCTCACAACAGTAACCACAATGTAGGACAAAGGATACAAGAGGAAATATTGGGTGCTTGTGATAAAGGGACGGAAATAATCATGGGTGATTTTAATCTACATATAAACTGGAAAAATCAGATTGGCAATAGTAGCCTGGATGAGGAGATCATGGAATGCTTTTGAGATAGTTTCTTCTAGTAGCACATTCTGGAACCAACCAGAGAGCAGGTTATATTGGACTTGGTATTGTGTAATGTGACAGGATTAATTAATGACCTCAGTGTAAAGGTACCTCTAGGTAGCAGCGACCACAATATGATTGAAACTTACATCCAGTTTGAAAGATAGAAGAGTGGGTCTAAGACTAGTATTTTAAACTTAATAAAGGGCAACTATGTGGGCATGAAATCTGAGCTAGCTGAAGTGAACTGGGTTACTAGGCTAGGAGATAGATCAATAGAGAAGCAGACATTTAAGGGGATTTTTCAGAATACTCAGAAAAAGTATATTCCTACTATAAAGAAAATTTCTAAGGGGAGGACCCACCATCTGTGGTTAACTAAAGAAGTTAAAGAAAGCATCAAACTTAAGCAAAAAGCATATAAATGTGCAAAGTTGAATGGCAGGTCAAATGATTGGTCAGAATATAAAGAACGACAGAGAATGACTAAAAGGGTTAATCAGGAGAAAGAAATTAGAGTATGAGGCGAAGCTAGCTAGAAATGTAAAAACGGATAGCAAGAGTTTCTACAGGTATTTAAAAAGGAAAAGAGTAAGTAAAGTGAGTGTTGGTCCTCTAGAGAGTGAGAATAGGGAGTTAATAGTAGATAGTAAGGAATTGGCGGATGAAATGAACAAATATTCTGCTTCTGTCTTCACTATAGAGGATACAAAAACATTCCAATTGCTGTCAATCAGGAAGTGGAAGGAAGAGAGGAATTTGGTGAAATTTCAATCACCAGGGAAGCGGTACTGACCAAACTGATGGAGCTGCAGGCTGACAAGTCCCCGGGTCCTGATGGGCTTCATCCAAGGGTCTTAAATGAGGTAGTAGATGTGCTGGTGTTAATTTTTCAAAGTTCGCTAGATTCTAGAAAGGTTCCATCAGACTGGAAAATAGCAAATATAAGTCCTCTATTCAAGAAGGAGGGGAGGCAGAAAACAGACAGTATGTATAAATGGATCCTTTTCTTTGTTTTGTGGGAATCGTTGCCTCAGCCAGCATTTATTACCCAAATTTGCCCTTGAACTAAATGTCTTACTAGGCGATTTCAGAGGACATTTTAAGAGTCAACCACATTGCTGTGGGTCTGGAGTCACATGTAGGCCAGACCAGGTAAGGATGGAAGATTTCCTTCCCTAAAGGACATTAGTGAACCTGATGGGTTTTTACAACAATTGACAATGGTTTCATGGTCATCATTAGACTAGCTTTTTAATTCCAGATTTATTAATTAAATTCAAATTTCAGTATCTGCTGTGGTGAGATTCAAACCTATGTCCCTAGTTTGAGCTCTGGATTACTAGGCTACTGACATTACTACTACGTCACCACCTCCTCATGGTCTGTGCTGGGTTTGGGAATCTCAGTTGGATGGCTACAGCTTGCTTCTCTGCTCTGTGGGATTAGAGAGTGGGAAAAAGTCCAGGTTCCCACAAATGATTGCTCGACAAATACGTACTTGTGAATGTCAGCTGAGGATGTCAGATGAGGATGGGGGTGAGGCTTCAAAGCGATGCTGTAAATGATGGAACAGTTCATCAACACTCACTTGACACTCACGGATGTTTTGCTGCAATTATAACACTGTAGCTTGCGAACCTCACTTCTACCCTCAGCACCTTCCTTTCTGACCTGAGGAGGTGATCCTGGGGCATTCCTGGCTGTTCCTTCTTGTCCCCAGCTACTTACCTTCTTTTCACTCTCCCACTTTCTATCCTTCTCGGGTTTATGGGGGTGATGGACAAAATAGGTTGGCTTATTCACAAGCTCAAAATCATCAGCAGTTTCTGCTGCTTGCCTAGCTTTCAAAACTTTCAGGTTATCTATATGAGTTCTCACTACTGAAGGAATGGAGTTTTTAAACTCTTCTAAGAGAATCAATTCTCGAAGTTTCTCATTTGTGGTTTCTAGCTTTTAATGCCTGTATCCAATGATCAAAATTCATTTGCTTCACCCTCTCCAATACTAAATATGTCTGCCCAGCCAATCTCCTAAAGTTCCGAAACTTCTGACGGTAAGCTTTAGAGACTAACTCATACGCAGCGAGAATAGCCTTTTTTGCCATCTCATAATCTGCAGAAGCCTTTACAGGAAGCATGGCATAAGCTTCCTGAGCTCTGCCGACCAGCTTGCCCTGAATAAGCAGTGTCCAGCTTTCTTTCAGCCATTTTGTCTGTTTGGCTATTTTTTTAAAAAGATATGAAAAATGCCTCGACATCCTTTTCCTTGAACGTAGGAAGAACCTGTATAAATGTAAACAACTTTTCGCTGGGTCCTGATCTAAATTCAGATTATTCCTGACCAGCATTTTCCCTGGTTTCAAAACTAGCCCTTTGTCTCAGTTTCATCTCTTTAGACTTAAATTCCCTCTTTCTCCTTTTCCTCTTTCTGGAATTCAAGTTTAAGTCTTTCCAATGCTTTTTCCACCTCAAGTTTTTTTGTTTCTAACTGAATCCTAGCCAATACCACTGCATCACTCTCAGACCTACTACTTTCTTGTCTCTCATATTTCCTTTGTTGTTCCTCGTATTCCCCTTCATCGTCATCATCATCTACTAATCCCAGATGTTCGGCTTTTATGTCAATTATCTCTGCTTTTCTGGCACCTGATTTCAATTTCAACCCCAATTTTGCTGCCAATTCTTTTAATTTGTTCTCGGTTAAAGTTATCAAGTCACTTAAGGAAACATTCTGCTTTCCCAAAAACTCTGCTGCAACCACTAACGCCATTATAATGCCATGACTGTACCTTATTATACAAGAGAGCTGGTTCTTTTAATTTCTTTGTAGTTGACATTAGATTTAGATCCCAACAATCGAGTTTCCAATTGTTATGATCCCAGACGCAAGACCAACAAATATGCTGCCAAACGCAAGACCCCAATTTAAAGATGTTATCCCAGAGACAAGTAATTAATATGATTCCAAATCTGAGCCCTCCAAATTAGTCTTATTCTGATCCTGGACATGAACTGCTGAAGTAAATATGATTCAACCACGAGCAAGCCCCCAATTGATATGTTATGACCAACTGTTCAAGACAAAGCCCCCAATCAAAATATGTGATTCTGATTGTGGTGGGAGAAATGCACTGTTGATTCAGTCCTGCCCCTCCATAGATCGCCTAACATATCACTTTAAACTTTCCAAATTAAAGAAAGGCACAGCCAATTGACCATCTATTAACCTCTGAATGAGACAAACCAAACCAGGTGTCTTTAGATCAAAACATTAACTGTTTAATTAGAAAAGCTAAATTCTTAAAAACTGTTAAGATATAAATAACATCTAAAATAGAAAAATTAGTGTCCTTGCAGATTTACGCTCCTGCCGAAGTGGAATCTTCCAATGTGGAACTGTCCAAGGTTGCTTGAAATCCTCACAGCTGTCCAATGGGGGAAAAGAAAATGTCTAACATCCAAAACTACAGCTCCTCTTTTGTCCAGCGATGACCTCAGCCGATCAACAACTCGCAAATACTTCAATGAATCAATTTGGCTTGAGAATTTTGAGTGGTGAAGAAATGATCAGCTTAAAGTTCACCTTCCTTCAGTTTAAACTATCAGAGAGCTCTGTTAGGTTCATGCTGGTCCAGCTATCTGTTTGTGTCTATTAACTGTGTCTCAAAAGCCAGTCTTTTCAGCTAGTTTCGAACATCAATCGGCAACATTATATCTTTGTCCTTGTTCTCCGAATGGCTGTATCCTATGGCAACGAGAATGCATATTTGAAGCTAGCTGTATCCTACGGCAATGAGAATGCACTCTTTGACTCAGTCCCTGGGGATTGCTGCCTTAAAGCACTACTGATCCTGTTACAGCCTTAAAGGCACACCGCATACTTCCCGGAAAAGAAAAAAACTACAGGATCATAACAAGATGAACAAGGGAGAAGACCAAAGAGAAATAAAGAAAGAAAAAAAACTTGTTTTACACCAACAAGTTCAAGTAGGTATGGAGTCAGGGGAAAGTGGTACACTGACAAGGAATGCTTTACTAATGTTTCTGTCTGCATTTTCACTCTCCCCTTTGTGTCAAACATCTGACCCTCTAACTATTACAATGTCCTTTCAACAGAAGGTTCTTTGTCTTTCTCTCTGCTCTCTGTTTTGATTTTGTTGCATTGCTTTAATATGATCTTTCTTTAGTCAAATGCTTCTCTCTTAATCTGTCAGTTATCCGGCACAATAATTATCATTTGGCAAGACATCACACAGCTCTTTTCAGTATACTGCTTAAGTCAATTGGAATATATTAAGAATAAAAATATACAGCTGTACCCTAACTCGCAGCAAGTCTCATTCACTCATCACCCTGTGTACGCCAACCAGTATTGGCTCCCAGTTGGGCAATGCCTCGATTTTAGAATTATCCTTGTTTTCAAATCCCTCCCTATTTCTGTAACCAATTCCAGCCACACAGTCCTCTGGGATTTCTGCAATCCTCCAATTCTGGGCTCGTCAGCAGCCCTGATTTGCATTGCTCTACCATTGGCAGCCATGTTTTCAGCTGCCTGCACTCTAAACTCTGGAGTTCCCTTCCTAAACCTCTCTGCCTCTTTCTCCTCCTTTAAGATGTGTTATGTGTTTGCCTTTAAGAGTAATGTACCTTTAAGAGCTTAGTATGCTAATGAGATAAGTACCAGGATGCGGTCATGTGATTATGTGTCAGTCTCACCAAAAGGCAAGTCCTGTAAATAGCTAGCACTGCACCATACATAATAGTTTAGCTGTGTAATAAACCTTCTCGAGATCTTCAACAACCTGGACTCCACGCATCTCATTTATGTTGCATCAGACAACATAAAAAGTGTCTCATTACATGGTGGCAGTGGCTCGGTACAAGTTGCTCCTTAAAACCTATCTCTTTGGCCAAGCTTTTGAGCACCTGTCCTCAAATCTTTTTATGTGGCTTGGTGTCAAATTTTATCTGAAAAATTCCTGTAAAGTGCCTTCAAATGTTTTGCTACGTTAAATGCAAGTGATTGTCCAAATGGAAGCTGTTATTAATGATCCCATCTCGACATTTTATCAGCCCAGCAAGGTCAGTTCATTATAATATTTTGTACAGGTTCCTGCTGCATGCAGGTTAGCCCAGGCACAGGGAGCATGCTCTGTGTCTAGGCTGGATGTCTGGAAAGTCAGCAACTCCTAAAGGAGTTCTGCTTGTATTTAAAGGGCAGCTGCACTGAAGAAATGGAAAATTCAGATTAAGTTACAAAAGGTTGGCGGACAGAAGACAAAGGAATAGCAATGCCCTACTCTAAGATGTTACTCATGAGATGTTGCTCCAGGAAGTGCAGCAAAGGACGGTCACCCGCTCAGAGCTAACTGGTATCCTCCCATTAGGAGCAGTGTTTAAAATGTCTTGGTGGAAGTGACTAAGCAAATGAATGCAGCCTTCCTTGTCCTTAGACTGTGGAAGCAAATATGAAAGATGTTTTCAGCGTGCAGGAAGATTTTCAAGGTAAGATGGAGCCTTTCTCAAAGTCAATGAGCATAGGCTGCACAGCACAAAGATTTCACTGGAAATCTGGAGCAGTTTCACTGAGGCAGCAAAGCAAGCAGGCAAACTTTAATGTGAACATATGCATGTCCAAGTTGTCAGCACAGGAATGTGATTCTAACTTTGCACCTAATTCCTGGATTTTAGAAGAACCAAGCATGCTGCCGACACAAGCTGCTTGCATGCTGTACGTTCATGGCCTCACACAAACGGGTATCTGGGAGGGGGTGATGCTGCCTATGCTTTTCCATATCTGTACATTTAGTGCTTGCTATAGGAAAAGACTGCATATCGTAGTAGGAACAATGATGGATGGGGGCAGGGGCAGGGGTTTCGTGTTCTTACCAATTATTACCACTGGCTCATTGCAAACACTGCCCTTGAAATTCTTGAGCCAGAACCCATACAGGAAATGGGAGAGGGGCAGGCCAGAGATCTTCATGCACAGTGTTGGAACCATCTGTTGCTAAGTATTCTTTCTCGCTCTACTCACTCACTCACACATAAGCATCAGCAGAACACAAAATAACTTGCCATGTTAGCTCTGTGTGAAGGGGTAGCTTGCTTCCAGCATTCTGTTCATGCATTACTCTTCAGTCCACATAATTGTCCACTGCAGGGAGGCCAGAGTGCAATGCCCACCATGTGTCCAGTGCTTCACAAGCCCTGCTTTACTCACTCCAATGGCAAGCAGCACCAAGCACTTCCATTACTGGAATTTCTGTACTGAGATCATTTAGTGAATCACAATGCACAAGTGAGGAGGAGCAAGTGGAAGTGGGTTATCAAGAGATAGGAATCTGCTGGCCAGACACACAGCTCAAGCCCTCTTTCTGACATGGGGACCATGGATTATGTGCTCGGGAGCTTACATATAAAACTCTAATATATGAGCACCAATATTTCATGGAGTCATTTGCCATGCACCCTGCAAAGCCTTGCAGTAACTGTGCAGAATTTGACTAACCGCATCAACGCATGATGATTTAATGGAACTGCAAACCAAATAGAGCATGAAGCAACTCCAGCGTCATCAATGGCATCCCAGTGACTAAGACCCTATTCCTAGCTGCAGTTTCTGCCATGAAAGGAGCTATAAAGACCTTGAGCTTCAATGAATAAGACTCTCCTTTGGCCGTTCAATGCTTAGTCGACCTTCATTGCTGCTGGCAGAACCATTTATTTCATTGATCTTGTTTGAAGATCTTCCTCAAGGAGACAGCAGAAATCTGTGACAGCCTCTCTGGTGAAGACTAGCTGTTAAAGGCAGATCTTCTCAGACATAGCTATGTCTTGTTTCATAGGCATGGCTGATTGAGTAAGGGCAGGTGTGTCTTACATATATATGGACTGGCTCAATTGCCCCATCACCTCTGCCTTTGAAGTCCTAACTTCCATCATACAATTCACAATTGCTCACCCCTGCTATTCTCCCAGTATAAGTTCCCATCTTTGGTCCCTTCTGTCCATGGACTGCAATTTGAAGGGCACCTTGGTACATATTCTCCCCTCCACCACCTGCAGTCACCCCTCCACCACCCAGTGAAGAAGCAGCTTCAAACAGTCTTTCAGTAAAGGTACCACCTAAATACCCAAAGTTGTTGTTATTATTGTTGCTGATCCTTTTTCAGACCCTCTTCCAAAGCAATAAGGAAGGTAAATTATATTCTTCTTCTTCTTTGGCCTCCTTGTCTCGGGAGACAATGGGTAAGTGCCTGGAGGTGGTCAGTGGTTTGTGGAGCAGCGCCTGGAGTGTCTGGAGTACAAGCGTAAGGAGGCCTTGCTGCAATTAAAAAGGGCTTTGGTGAGACCACACCGGGAGTGCTGTGTACAGTTTTCACAGAATCACAGAATCGTTACAGTGCAGCAGGAGGCCATTCAGCCCATCGTGCCCACACTGGCTCTCTGAAAGAGCAATTCCCTCAGTTCCATTCCCCTGCCTTCTCCCCATAACCCTGTACATTCTTCCTTTTCATATAACTGTCTAATTCCCTTTTGAATGCTTCAATTGAACCTGCCTCTACCACGTTCTCAGGCAGTGCATTCCAGTGTTTTAGTCTCTATACGTAAGGAAGGATATACTTATCTTAGAGTGGGTGCAACAAAGGTTCACTACATTGATTCCTGGAATGAGAGGACTGTTCTATGAGGGGAGATTAAGTAATTTTGGCCTACATTCTCTGGAGTTTTGAAGAATGAGAGGTGATCTCATTGAAACATATAAGATTCTGAAGGGGCTTGACAGGGTAGACACTGAGAGGTTGCTTCCCTTGGTCGGGGAATCTAGAACACGGGCGATAGTCTCAGGATAAGGGATCGGTCATTTCGGACTAAGATGAGGAGAAATTTCTTAACTCAAAAGGTTGTGAATCTTCGCAATTCTCTTCCCCAGGGGGTTGTGGATGCTTAGTTGTTGAGTATATTCAGGACTGAGATCGATAGATTTTTGGACTCTAAGGGAATCAAGGGATATGGGGATTGTGTAAAAAAGTGGAATCGAGGTCGAGGATCAGCCATATTGAATGGTGGAGCAAGCTCAAGGGGCCGTATGGCCCACTCCTGCTCTTATTTCTTGTGCTTTTATTATTGTATGATCACTTTAAGAGGGATGTCCCTTTAAGAACTCAGTATGCTAATGAGCTAAGTACCAGGATGTAGTCATGTGGCTAGAAGCCATAGTCACTCTGCATTGGAACACCCTAAACAAAGGTTCTGTCTATAATTTGCTCTGTATTGTATATACAAGTTTAACAATTAATAAACCCTCCATGAGATCTTGAAGGAACTGAAATTCATGTACCTCATTGTGTTGCTTAAGATAACACAAAGAAACTTATGTTCTTGAAACAAGCAGAAGGATGCCTGGGATCTTGCCTTAGATTACATTAACAAAAGGCAATAAATATAGCAAAATTCAAAATGGCAACAAATGCAAGGAAGAATGTAGCAAAAAAAACTCGGAGAATTTAAATACTGTAAATTCTGCAGAAAATCAGTTCAGTCATCTTTCTGAGCACCAGCCCTACAATTACAGAATGATCCATTTGTAATGAACAGAATGTTCATTTTACACAGGAGCTGGAGCTGCTCTGTGGAGGAGGGAGGGGGAACAGGCTATTCCAGAGAAAGAACAAACCACTTCAGAGGGAGAAACAGAACATTCCAGATGGGGAACAGATCATTCCTGCCAATGATCCATTTTTTTTAAAGAGCAACTGACAGTTGTCTGTTTTTTGAACAGTAATTGTGCATTGTTCAGGTGAACCTTCTATTGAAAGAAAAGGTGGTGGAGCTAAATGAGATTTCTGTCAGGTTCTGTCATAGGATATAGGAACATAGCAAATAGGAGCAGGAGGAGGCCATTCAGCCCATCGAACCTGTTCCACTATTCAAACAGATCATAACTGTATATCTACCTCTATGCCATTTTTTTCCACTATCCTCATATCCCTTGATGTCAATGGTATCCAGAAATCTATCTTGATTTCTATCTTGAACATGCTCAATAATTGAGTTTCCACAGCCCTCTGGGGTAGAGAATTCCAAAGATTCACCACTCTCTGAGTGATGAAATTCCTCCTCATCTCAGTCTTAAATGGCCTACCCCTTATTCTGAGACTGTGTCCCCTGGTTCTTGACTCACCAGCCAGAGGAAATATCCTATCCACATCTACCCTGTCACGCCCTGCAGCAATTTTGTAAGTTTCAATGAGATCACCTCTCATTCTTTGAAACTTTAGAGAATACAGGCCCAGTTTCTGCAATCTCTCCTCATAAGACAATCCCACCATCCCAAGGATTCGTCTGGTGAACCTCCGCTGCACTCCCTCTATGGCAAGATATCCTTCCTTAGATAAGGAGACCAAAAGAGTACACAATACTCCAGGTGCGGTCTCACCAAGGCTCTATACAATTGCAGCAAGACTTCTTTACTTCTGTGCTCAAATCTCCTTGTAATGAAGGCCAATATACTATGTGCCTCCTAATTGCTTGCTGCGCCTGCATACTAGCTTTTAGTGACTCATGAACAAGGATACCCAGGTCCCTCTGGACATAAACACTTTCAAACCTCTCAACATTTAAGAAATACTCTGCCTTTCTGTTTTTTTTACCAAAGTGGATAACTTCAAACTCATTCACATTATATTCCGTCTGCCATGTTCTTGCCCATTCACTTAGCCTGTCCAAGTCCCCTTGAAGCCTCCTCACAACTTACATTCCCACCTAGTTTTGTGTCGTAAGCAAATTTGGAAATATTATATTTGGTCCCCACATCCAAATGATTTATATAGATTGTGAACAGCTGTGGCCCCAGCACTGATCCTTGCGGTACCCCACTAATAACAGCCTGCCATCCTGAGAATGGCCTGTTTCTTCCTGCTCTCTGCTTTCTGTCTGTTAATCAACCCTCAATCCAGTGCAGTATATTACCCCCCATCCCATGTGCTCTAATTTCGTTCACTAACCTGTGTGGGACCTTATCAAAAGCCTTCTGAAAATCCAAATACACCACATCCACTGGTTCTCCTTTATCTATGCTATGAGTAACATCCTCAAAAAACTCCAACAGGTTTGTCAAACATGATTTCCCTTTCATAAATCCATGTTGACTCTGCCCAATCATATCATTATTTTCCAAGTGTCCCGTTATCTTATCCTTTATAATAGATTCTAACATTTAACCTATTATGACGTCAAACTAACAGATCTGTAGTTCTCTGTTTTTTCTCTCACTGCCTTCTTAAATAGTGGGGTTACCTTTGCTAGTCTGCAGGAACCCTTCTAGAATCAACAGAACTTTGAAAGATAACCACCAATGCATCCACTATCTCTATAGCCACCTCATTCAACACTCCGGGATGTTGCTCTTCTGGTCCAAGGGATTTATCAACCTTCAATCCAGTTAATTTTTTGAGTACTACCTCTTTATTAATACTAATTTCTCTCAGTTCCTCATTTTCACAAGTCCCTTGGTTCCCCAGTATTTCTTGGAGATTTTCTCTACCTTCCTCCGTGGAGACAGACACAAAGTAATTGTTTAGTCTCTCTGCCATTTCCCCATTCTCCATCACAAATTCTCCTGTCTCCACCTGTAATGGACCCATATTTATCTTTTCTAACCTTTTCCTTTTCAAATACCTAAAGAAGCTTTTACAGTCCGCCTTTATGTTTCTTGATAGCTTGCATTCATATTCTCTTTTCTCTTTCTTTATCAGTTTCTTGGTCCTCCTTTGCTGGATTCTAAATTGCTCTCAATCCTCGGGCTTATCACTTTTTTCTGGTGACCTTTTAAGCCACTTCCTTTGATCTAATGCAATCTTTAACTTCTATTGTTAGCTATGGTTGATTCACCTTTCCTGTTGGGTTTTTGTGTCTTAGAGGAACGTACATTTGTTGTAAACTTCTTTAAGTAGATTAGATTAGAGATTAGAGATACAGCACTGAAACAGGCCCTTCAGCCCACCGAGTCTGTGCCGAACATCAACCACCCATTTATACTAATCCTACACTAATCCCATATTCCTACCAAACATCCCCACCTGTCCCTATATTTCCCTACCACCTACCTATACTAGTGACAATTTATAATGGCCAATTTACCTATCAACCTGCAAGTCTTTTGGCTTGTGGGAGGAAACCGGAGCACCCGGAGAAAACCCACGCAGACACAGGGAGAACTTGCAAACTCCACACAGACAGTACCCGGAATCGAACCCGGGTCCCTGGAGCTGTGAGGCTGCGGTGCTAACCACTGCGCCACTGTGCCGCCCATTGCCTGTCTACCGACAAATCTTTTAATGTATTTTCCCAATCCACCATAGCCAACTTGCCCCTCATACCTTCAGAGTTTCCTTTGTTCAGATATAAGACCCTAGTTTCAGAATGAACTATATTGCTTTCAAACGTAATGTAAAATTCTATCATATTGTGGTCACTATTTCCTAATGGCATCTTTACAGCAATGTTATTAATTAGCCCTTTCTCATTACATAATACGAAATCAAAAATAGCCATATCCCTAGTTGGTTCCTCAACATACTGCTCCAGAAACCCATCTCCTACACACTCCAGGAATGCATCCTCCGCAGCATTAGTGCTAATTACATTTACCCAGTCTATATGTAAATTGAAATTGTCCACTATTACTATATTACTCATGCTACGTGCAGCTCCAATTTCCTGATTTATACCTTGCCCAACATTACCACTACTGTTTGGTGGCCTATAAACAACTCCCACCAGTGTCTGCTGCCCCTTAGCTCCACCAAAGCTGATTCTACATATTGCTGCTCTGATCTAAGATCCTCTTTCACTAATGTACTGATCTCATCCCTTATTAGCAGCGCTACCCCACCTCCCATATATTCCGTTCCTAATCCTGGTCACCCTGTAACCATGTCTCCGTAATGGCAATTATATCATACCCATTTGCCTCTGTTTGTGCCTTCAAATCATCTACCTTGTTGTGAATGCTGCATGCATTCATAGAGAGTGCCCTTAACTTTGTCTGAACATTATTCCTCATTCCGATCCTATTTGATGTTTGTCCTCGCCTGACTTCCAATTTCGCTTACTATTTTTCTACTTCCTGTTGCCAGTTTTGCATTCCTCCAATCTGAGCTCCCTCTCACGTTCCCAACCCCCTGCCAATCTAGTTTATTTTATTTAGAGATACAGCACTGAAACAGGCCCTTCGGCCCACCGAGTCTGTGCCGACCAACAACCAACCATTTATACTAACCCTACAGTAATCCCATATTCCCTACCACCTGCCTACACTAGGGGCAATTTACAATGGCCAATTTACCTATCACCTGCAAGTCTTTGGCAGTGGGAGGAAACCAGAGCACCCGGCGAAAACCCACGCGGTCACAGGGAGAACTTGCAAACTCCGTACAGGCAGTACCTAGAATTGAACCCGGGTCTTTGGAGCTGTGAGGCTGCGGTGCTAACCACTGTGCCACTGTGCCGCCCAATTTAAACCTTCCCCAACAGCACTAGCAAATCTCCCTGTGAGGATGTTAGTCCCAGTCCTGCTAAGGTGCAACCCGTCCATCTTGTACAGGTCCCACCTACCCAAGAACCGGTCCAAATGATGCCCTCTCTCCTGCACCAATTCTCCAGCCATGTGTTCAATCGCTGAGTCCTCCTATTCCTATGCTCATGAACACATGGCACTGGGAATAATCCTGAGGTTACTGCTTTTGAGGTCCTGTTTTTAAATTTATTTCCCAACTCCCTAAACACTGCTTTCAGGGACTCATCCCTCTTCCTATCTATGTCATTGGTACCAATGTGGACCATGACCTCTGGCTCTTCACCCTCCCCCAGAAGAATGCCCTGCAGCTGCTCTTGATACCCTTGGCACTAGGGAGGCAACACACCATCCTGGAGTCACGTCTACAGCCACAGAAACACCTGTCTGTTCCCCTAACTAAAGAATCCCCTATCACTATTGCCCTTCTACTCTTTCTTTCCTCCTGTGCAGCTGAGCCACCCATGGTGCCACAAACTTGGCTCTTGCTGCACTTCTCTGAGGAACCATTGCCCTCACCAGTATCCAAAATGGAGAACCAGTTAGCGAGCAAGATCGACTCAAGGGACTCCTGCACTACCTGCCTGGTTCTCTTAGACTGCGTGGCAGTCACCCATTCCCTCTCTGCCCGCATGGTCCTAACCTGCGGTGTGACCACCTCCCTAAACATGCTATCCACGTAGTTCTCTATCTCGCAGATGCACCACAGTGTCTCCAGCTGCCACTTGAGTTCCAAAACCCAGAGCTCAAGCTTCTGCAGTTGGTGACACTTCCTGCAGATGTGTTTGTCAAGGACACATGGTACGTCCACGAGTTCCGACATACCACAGGAGGCACAATCCACTCGGCCGAGCTGCCCTGCCATATCTTAACTTTACAAACTAATTATTGTTAGTGGAATAAGTAGAATAACTTATCAGTCACACAACAATCAGCTTCTTCTCCTGTACTGAAGTAAGAACCAAATACTGGAGGCTGAACAGACAGAAACAGAAAAGAAAGAAACAAAGGAGCACCTCCTTCCCCTCATCACTGAACTCCCTCACACACCAAACTCACAGCTTCACACTCTGTCCATGCAGCACTTTCTAATTAGTAATTACTAATAAATTACACTAACTAAACCTTTGTAATACTAAACTCACCACGTATAAGGTAGCTATTTGAGAGTTAAAAAAAAGAACTACTTTTTTTCTAACTTTCCCGCTATTTGCAGACACTCTCTAACAGTAGTTACTCTTGCTTAATATTTTTAACGTTTGTAAACTCCCAGTTGTTTAGACTCAGTCCCTAAGCAGCAAATGCAACTAGCCAATCAGCTCACCACTTTCCTGTGATGCCACGGTTTTTTTTTTCTTCTTTTTCAAATTCCGGCGCGTAGAGGTACCTGTCTCCAAGCAGGTCCGTCGCTGCTGCCTCTGCTCCCATCTCCCTCCAGGTATGTTATTCCTCCTCCTCTTGTGAATAAGATTTCAAAATCCATGTGACCCTCTTCCCTTGAAATTTTGCAAAGGAGCTAAAAAGGACAGAGATGTGATGGAGCAAGTTCAAGCCCAAAATTCCTCCCCTGCCTGACTAGATAGTGGTGACTTCACATTGCCAGAGGGCAGGAGGTTCCAGCCCTCGAATGTGCCTCCTCAGTGAGTAATTTGGGAAATGAAGCCAATGAGGAATTATTCCAGGGATTAAAGCTTCATGAGAACGGCCTGAGTGGTGAAAATGTTGTTATCATGGGATAAACTGCAACACAGGCCGATGTCAGAGTCAACATTGGCACAATCCTCACTTACACTACAGGACAGAATCTACAACAACAACTAGTCTTTATATGGTGCCATTAAAGTGGTAAATCATCCCAAGCTTGAATCATCTGGAAATATATTTTTCTGTTTAATTAGCAAAAGCTAAAAGCATTACAGGCAGAACAGTTTTTGTATGCTCTAGTCCTCGTCATGAAATTTGAGTTTATGGGTTACCCTGACCTAAAGTATACTTGAATGTACCTGGTTCTGATGGGAATGCGTTTCTAGGCTCTTGTATAACTACAACAGAGCATTTTTCCCCTGTTGAATGGAGCAACTGGTGTAGTGGTCTCACCCACCCCCATCAGCAGCTATTCCGTTGGGCATTTATAAAGCTGCACAATATTACAGGGACTACTTGTGAACTGGCTTCAACCAAAACAAAAAAGGGAATAGGAGGGGAAAACACTTTCTCCAAACATAAACTTTCTGTCCACATGTGGTGATTATTAGATAGAGTCAATGTAGGGCTCAGGTTACTTTTTACAATTAATTTGATGAGGAGCTCAGAGAATGAATTGAAGTAAGATGGAAAGCAAAAGGAACAAACTGCATTGAACGACACAATCTGGAAGAGATCAACTGATGGAAAGTGAACCCTTCCTCATCACTATGTCATTTTCATGATTCTTTGGAGTTTTCTATAAGGATGTCAATTGAAAGAAATGGATGTTTCTTAGTGGCACTGGAGAACTCTAAACATGTAAAACAGTTATGCTGTATAGCCGATTAGAGAGATAAAATAGAGTTCTTTCTTTTTAAAACAGCATAAGAACAGGAGGAGGCTATGCAGCCCCTTGAGTTTGTCCTGCCATTCAATCGGATCATGGCTGATCTGTATCTCCACTCCAATTACCTACTTTGATTCTGTGCCCTTTAATACCCGTATCCAATAAAAATCTATCCATCTCAGTTTTGAAAATTTTAATTAACCCTCAGCCTCAACAGCTTTTTGGCAGGTAGGTTCCAGATTTCCACTACCCTTTGTGTGAAGGAGTGCTTACTGACGTCACCCCTGAATGGACTAGCTTTAATTTTAAGGTTATGTGCATTTGTTCCGGACTCCCCATAAGAGAAAAATAATTTGTCTTTATTTATCCTTCATTCATCTTCATCATCACAATTAGATCATCCCTTAATCTTCTATACTAAAGGGAATATATGCCTAGTCTATGCAACCTGTCCTCATAATTCATTCGATCCTTTACCCCCGATATAAGTCAGGTGCAGTCTCTCCAAGACCAATATATTCATGCTGAGGTATGGTGCCTAGAACTGAACACAGTATCCAGATGCAGTCAGAAAATAACATTTTGGGATACGGTAAATGAGTAATTTGAGACAAGATGTGGTAAGTGTAGCATAGCTTGGGAGGAACAGGTGACTTTAGATCTATGGTTCCCAAAGCTCTGCACTACTAGAGATTTTCCACACCTCATGTCTGGCTCTGTTGTAGAGTAATTGATAAAGATTATTGTTGAGATTAGTCAACAACTCCAGTATTGTTGTATCGTGTGACTACTAGAGTGATAAAAAGTGAACTAGATGATGCTTTGTCTTAAAGAAACGTTTTTATTCATTCACAGGATGTTGACATTGCTACCAAGGCCAGCATTTATTACCCCTCCCTAATTACCATTGAGAAGGTGTTGGTAAGCGGTAGTCTGTGTGGTGAAGGGACTCCCATGGTGCTGTTAGGTAGGAAGATTGACCCAAAAATGATAAAGCAACAGTGAGATATTTCCAAGTCAGGATGGTGTATGACTTGGTGTGGAACTTGTAGGTAGTGGTGTTCCCATGTGTCTTCTGCCTATGTCTTTCTAGATAGTAAAGGTTGCAGGTTTGGAAGGTACTGTCTAAGCAGTGTTGGCAAGTTGCTACAATGCATCTTGTAGATGGTACACACTGCAGCCACATGGCATCAGTGGTGGGGGAAATGAATGTTTAAGGTGGTGGATGGGGTGCTGATCAAGTTGGCTGCTTTGTCCTGGATGGTGCTGATCTTCTTGAGTGTTGTTGGAGCTGCACTAATCCAGGCAAGTGGAGAGTATTTCATCACACTCCTGAATTGTGCCTTATAGATGGTGGACAGGATTTGGTGAGTCACCGCAGAATTCCTAGCCTCTGACTTGCTCTAGTAGCCAGTAGTTATATGGCTGGTCCAGTTAAATTTCTGGTCAATGGTAACCTCCAGGATGTTGATGGTGGGGCATTCAGCAATGGTAATAACATTGGATGTCAAGGTGAGATGGTTTGATTCTCCATTGTTGGAGCTGGTCATTGCCTGGTACTTGTGTGGCGTGAATATTACTTGCCACTTATCAGCCAAGCCTGAATGTTGCCCAGATCTTGCTCCGTGAGGGTACGGACTGCTTTATTATCTGAAGAATTGCAAATAGCACTGAACACTGTGCAATCATCAGTGAACATCCCTACATTTGATCTTATGATGAAGGGAAGGTCATTGACGAAGCAGCTGAAGATGGTTGGGCCTAGAACACTACCCTGAGGAACTCCTGCAGTGATGTCCTGGGGCTGAGATGATTAGCTTTTTCTCATGTTGCAATTGCTATGTTCCTTTGTTGACTGATTTGGCTCCCCCTTCCTCTGCTCCAGTTAAACAATGTACTTGGTCCAAGTGACTATTCCTCATTATTGAGCATTGGCAGGCCATTTGACCATGGGGGCCTGCCACGTCAGCACCCATCAGTTGGAGCAGTGTAACTTCTTTAAATTCATCTACAGGATGTGGGCTTTGCTGGCAAGGCTGGCATTCATTACCTATCCCGAGTTGCCCTTGAAAAAAGGGTGGTGGGCTTTCTTCTTGAACTGCTGCAGTCCATGTGGTGAAGGTGATTCCACAGTGATGTTAGGTAGGGAGTTCCAGGATTTCGACCCAGCGCCGATGAGGGAATACTGATATACTTACAAGTCAGGATGGTGTGTGACTTGGAGGGGAATTTGTGGTTGATGGTGCTCCCGTGTGACTGCTGCCCTTGTCCTTCTAGGTGGTAAAGGTCTCAGGTTTGGGAGCTGCTGTTGAAGTTGGTGAGTCATTGCAGTGCATCTTGGGGATAGCACACTCTGAAGCCACATTGGCTGGTGGTATAGGGAGTGGAAGTTTACGGTGGTGATCAGGAAAGATTTCACTCCCTTGACCAATGTTCAGTGCCCCAAGTTGGAACAGCACAATTGTGGATATGAGAATAAGATTAGGGGAAAATTTGTGCGAGTTCATCTGTGATGCACTGCCTAGGTGAATAGCCTGCTGAGATTCAATGGCAAACTCACACGTGAAGAACTACAACTGCAAGTGCCAAGGGCAATTAGGGATGGGCAACAAATGCTGGCTTTGTCAGTGACACTCACATCCCATGAAGGAATAAAACAAAAACTGTGATGTACTGGAGGGCTCAGTTAAGAGTCAGTGCCTTCAGGATAGAAGGAAGGGGGAAAAACCCATGGATGAACTCAAAGGAGCAAAGAC
This sequence comes from Heterodontus francisci, assembly GCF_036365525.1. Lineage (NCBI taxonomy): Eukaryota > Metazoa > Chordata > Chondrichthyes > Heterodontiformes > Heterodontidae > Heterodontus > Heterodontus francisci. The sequence continues at coordinate 80,200,937 of NC_090388.1, forward strand.
ACAGGCAATCTTTAAGAAATAAAAACAGAAAGTGCTGGAAATACTCAGCAGGTCCGCCAGCATCTGTGGAGAGAGAAACAGAATTAATGTTTCAAGTCGGATGTGATTCTTCTTCCAGCATCCACAGTACTTTGCTTTTATTTCAATCTTTAAGAAACTTGGGTTCCTTTAAGCTGCCATGTAATTGGGACAGGGCCACTTGGCCTGGAGACTAGTGATGCTGCCGATGGAATTGTATGAAACCTTGTGTATCTTTTCAATTAAATAATCCAATCGTTTTCCACCCCCTTTGAGTGCTGCAACTCAGACCTCATTCAATATACATGAGAAGAATGAATCACAGTTTATGACAGGAGCATTTACAGGTCTATCTAGGGCAGCCAGAGTTCAAATCACAGCAAGCAGTGCGACTCATTTGTAATCCGTTGCTTTCATCCCTGACCTTCAAAGGAGCTTTCCAAAGGAACATAATAAAACAGCAGATACATATTTGATGAGATGGAAAATAAAGATCAGTGCTTAACTGTGGTGTTTTGCAAACTAAATCTGGAGAAGTGTTTGACTTACGGCCAAGCACATGGGCATGACTCTGTTGGACTTCTTTTAGAATAAGCTGGATCACATGAGGTGGGAAAGCCAACTTATGGTGAGGCTCTCTATCCCTGTGTCAGCTTGTTAGTGGTTCACAAGTAAAATCAACTTCCTTTCATTCTGATGGGAGATTGCCCCTATCAGCCAATCAGGTGAGTTGGAGGATAGAACTAAATCCTGTCACAACCAAATTGTTTGGCAGGCTGGAATGGAGCAAGTCAGGACCAACCTCATGGGTTGGGAAGCAGGGCTGAAGGCTGCCAGAACCAATCATATCAATTGGAGGGAAAGGGACTAGATCGTGTCAGAATCAGTTATAGAACTATATAAGTTTTACACCACAGAAGGAGGGATTTTGGCCCATTATGCGTGAGCCCAAACCTATGTCGTAGGTTGAGTTGATGTTTCCGAGAGTCAAAGAGACAAGTGTGTTGATTTAATGTTTGCCTCCAAAGAGTTTGCACATAACAAATAAGGAGCTAAAATACATTTCTTTTGGCACCCTGTGTGTCCCAGTATGGTCCCTACCCCATCACAACAGCCATTTAGCTGCCCTTCAATGACTGCTGGTACTGATACTGCATTTTTAGCATTCCTAATGAATTAGCTGGCACAGTGTTATAGAATCAATGAGATAAAAATTGGCTGTTGCATGCGGGGGTCGCAATTTGCCATCAAAGTGGGGACCATGCAATTTTTGTGTACCCACCTCATCTGCATGATTACAGCATTGACCTGAGTAACTCTAATGCTTCTTCTATGTCCTCCAAGCTACCTCTGGCCTCTGTGCACAATAGAGGGGAGTGCTGGCAGTTTTGCTTGCAGTTCACGCAATACAAATAGCTTGCTGTTCTTAAAGACAGGCTGTGCCTTGCAGGGAAGCTGCATAAAGTTTTTGCTGCAATTTAAATTATTTCAGGATTGAAGTTAGGAAACACTTCTTCAAGCAAAGGGTGGTGGAAGTTTGGAACTCTCTCCCAGGAATGGCAATTGCTGCTTGATCAATTGTTAATTTTAAATCTGAGATTGATAGATTTTTTTAATGAAAGGTATGAAGGGATATGGAGTTAGGTAGCAGATCAGCCTTGATCTCATTGAATGACGGAGGGGTTAAATGGGCTACTCCTTTTCCTCTGCTTCGGTGTTCTCCAAATTGGGATCTTGGTGTCACATCAGCCTGCAGGGAAGTGTGGTGTCAGGATAGCATTTATTTACAGCCATCCTGCACACCCAGACGGCACCCTGATTGCACCCGTCTATGAACAGAATGCCATATGGATCACACTGAAAGAAGCCGGTGGCATGGGAGACACAGTGGCGCAGTGGTTAGCACCGCAGCCTCACAGCTCCAGGGACCCGGGTTCGAGTCCGGGTACTGCCTGTGTGGAGTTTGCAAGTTCTCCCTGTGTCTGCGTGGGTTTTTCTCCGGGTGCTCCGGTTTCCTCCCACAAGCCAAAAGACTTGCAGGTTGATAGGTAAATTGGCCATTATAAATTGTCACTAGTGTAGGTAGGTGGTAGGGAAATATAGGGACAGGTGGGGATGTTTGGTAGGAATGTAGGATTAGTATAAATGGGTGGTTGATGTTCGGCACAGACTCGGTGGGCCGAAGGGCCTGTTTCAGTGCTGTATCTCTAATCTAATCTAAAAAAAACATGGGCAGGGGCACAAGACTTCCGTAGCACTGCTACAAGTGGTGTTACATGAGGCAATTTCTCACTAAGAGAGTCTCAGAATTTTGCTGGACCGAAGGAGGCCATTTGGTCAACCATGTCTGCACCGGTTCTTTGAAAGAGCTATCCAGTCAGTCCCACTTCCCTGCTCTTACCACAATAGCCCTATGGTCCCCGCCCTTTCATCTATTTATACAATTTTGTGTTCTAATGACATTCTGCTGTCTCCGGTTTTAATTAAGGTGTTGACCCTATTTTTATTTTAAATGAATTATTGCTTCTGTTACATCCACCAATATTATTGCAAAGTTTAAAATGCACAGCAGATGGACCAGCAACTAAGAAAGAAAATTATTAGATGTGACCCCCCCCATCACCCCCCCATCACTTTCTGAACTGATGTAGGATCTGTGACAGAGACAGAAGTGATATTGAGCAAGTTTCATCTAAGTGAATACTTATAATATCTGTAATCCTTCCAGGCAAAATTACATTTGGATCGAAAGGCAGAATAATGGTTGAGTCCCAAATGTTAGAAAATACACCAGGTAAAGTGTCAATAATCCCCCAGACCCTAAAAAATAAATGCCACTCCTTCAGTGATCATATCCCCTGCACTAATTTCTAAATTCAGCACTGTGCTTGTTTACACTTTCAAGCTTTTTTCACTCCTGTACAGAATGGTAATTCTTGTCTGTGTTGAATTTTTAACTTCCATTTTGTGTTGCTAAAGACAGTGTGTAAGTATTTAGCACCCAAAGACATACAGATGTTTTTTTTTCCACAGAAAGGCTATCATTTCAGAGATCAAACAGACTAGCTGTCGGCTACAACATGAGATGTCCAGGGTGTAAATGAGGTAAAATGGCCAGAGCTATTGCATTCAATCATCCTTGTCATTGTCAAAAAATTACTTCTCCATTCAATATTACTAACGCAAAAAGGTACGTTATTCTGAGGTATTTCTGATGCGGATTCCACCTGTCTGTCCACCTTGTGAATTTGGCCTGTAATGACTCTTTACAGGTTTTCATTTGCTTCCCCCTCTATTAACAGTCATTTAGTTCTCAACTGCTGGTTGTTTTTTGCATTGTAGAGAACTAGCATTATGTCAAAATTAGATAACCCAAGCATAATATCTGTTGGAGAAATTTCAGTGTTACAAAACCAAACTTGTTTTTTTATTGGCTTATTCTTTTCTGGTACTTGGTCCCCTCTCGTGAACGTGTCAGCTCATACCGAGCACTGGTTCCAGGATACTGTGTACTCTCCTGTACCTCACCCAAATGACTATTTTTCTCTTGTGAGCAGAAACAATGGGTTGAACAGGCTTTTGAACAATGAGGCACTTTGGCAATTTTTAGTGCCAGCTTCCTGGTCAGCTCCTCACTCATCCTGTATTCCTATATTGGCATCTAGCAGCATCAAAACTGAGACCTGCACATTGAAAGACACAGAGGAGAAAGTAACAAAAGTATTACAGAGAATTACAGAGACTTTACAGCAACAAAATAGGTCATTCAGCCCAACAGGTATTTTTTTTTATTCCTTCATGGAATGTAGACATCACTGGCCAGGTCAGCATTTATTGCCCATCCCTAATTGCCCTTGAGAAGGTGGTGGTGGCTGCCTTTTTGAACTGCTGCAGTCCATGTAGTGTAGGTGCATCTCACAGTGCAGTGAAAGAAGAAGTTCCAGGATTTTGACCCAACAATAATGTAGGAACGGCGATATAGTTCCAAGTCAGGAATGTGTGTGGCTTAGAGGGGAGCTTGAAGGAGCTGTTATTTCCAGGTGGTTGCTGCCCTTGTCCTTCTAGGTGGTAGAGGTCACGTGTTTGGAAGGTGCTATTGAACGAGCCTTGGAGAGTTGCTGCAGTGCGTCTTGTAGATGATACACACTGCTGCCATTCTGCACTGTGATGCCCATCAAGCAGCCTGCTTTGTCCTGGATGGTGCCGACCTTCTTGAGTGTTGTTGGAGCTGCACCCAGCTTGGCAAGTGGAGCGTATTCCATCTCACTGCTTGTATATGGTGGAGTTACTTGTTTAGAATGCCCAGCTTCTGACCTGCTTTTGCAGCCATATTAATAATATGACAAGTCCAGTTAAGTTTCTGTTCAATGGTAGCCCCCATGGTGTTGATGATGGAGTATTCAGCAATGGCAATGCTGTTGAATGTCAAGGAGGTAGTTAGATTCTCTCTTGTTGGAAATGGTCATTGCCTGGCACTTGTGTGGCATGAATGTTACTTGCCACTTATCAGCACAAGCCTGAATGTTGTTGGAAAGTATGCCGGCGTTTATGCTTCCCATGAGACTCCACCCTCTTATGGCTTCTGCTCAGCTCGGTGGTAGCACTCCAGTTACTTGAACCTATTACCCAGGCTGACACTTTGATATTCTAAGAGAGTGCTGTATTGCTGGAGTTCTCATCTTTCAGCTGAGATATTAAACTGAGGTCATATCTGCCTGCCCAGACATACGTGAAAGATCCCATGGTCGTATTCAAAGAAGAGAAGCAAGTTCTCATAATCTCCTGGACAACAATCACCCAAAGCTAACAACACCAAAAACAAATTAACTTGATATTTATTTCATTGCCATTTGTGCGACTTTGCTGTGTACAGACTGGTTGTTGTGTTTGCCTTCAAAACAAGGCATTTCAACCAGGAAGGTAGGGCTGGGGAAATAAAAAAAAAAGCAAGGATCAATTAATGGCAAAATAGATGAAAAATACGTGCAGAGAAAAAACAAGTAAAATATGGAGTAGATAAATAAAACCAAACCGTCTAGTTATAAACAGGGGAAATGTCTGAAATAAAGGCAGGGGGTAGGTTAGCCCCCACCCCACCCAAAATCAAATGTGAAAAGGATCAATGTTTTAAAAAAAAACATGAACAAAGGGTTAAGGTGCAAGTGTTGCAATGCACAATGTGTGGGAAACAAACCGGGGGAAGTGAAAGCAATTATTTTACATGGAGATCTAGATTTAATAGCATTAACTGACTGCAGGCTGGACAGGAATGCAAAAGAAACATAATACATTTAGGAGGGATTGAAAATGTGAGATGAGGAGGAGCAGCAATGTTGATTAAAGAGAGCAGACATGCTCAGAAAGGGTGGATGTAGAGGGTGGATTTAGACCAGAAAAGGGTAAGCAGTCAATATGGAGCTCAAAGTTTACCAAAATAAGGGCTTGCTTGTTTTTCAATCCTCCCAATTGTGGGAATCAAATCTGCAGTGAGATTAGATGAGTCGAGTAACAAATTATTGTTCTGGGTGATTTTAATTACTCAACTTTCAATTGGGACAGGAAGCCAGTAAATGGGAAAGAAGGAATGATCAAATTGTGCACAGGCCTCCTTCCTCAAAGCAGAATGTTAGAAAACCTACACAAACGGAGGAGTTGCTGGATCTGATTATGAGTAATGAAATAGATCAGGTGGGCTGAATGTGGGTGAGCACCTGGGACTACTGATCGCAATGTGATAAGTTTGAGAACCAACTAGAAAGAGGAAAAGTTAGTATCAAAACTCGAACGCCGGATTGGATTCGGACAGATTTTAAAAAGATGAGAAGTGAGCTAGCTGAGATTGGCTAGAAGGGAAAAAAAAATCACATTCAGGACTGTAAAGCAACAGTGAGATGTTTTCAGCAAAGAGCTTGCAAAGGTACAGAATAAATACATTCCATTAAAAAAGAAACTACTGGTGGTTTCAGGATGTCATGGATAAATAAAGAGGTTAGAAATCGATGAAAATTGACAAAGCGGACCTATGAGGACTATAAAAATAATAATGAGAAAAGCTAAAGGAGAAGATAAAAAATAAGAGGGTAAGAATGATAAGGAACACTTGGAGAATGTCTGAAGAAAAATGGTAAAAAAACATCAGAAGGAACTATAAGATATTTTACAGATATATCTGTAAAAAGTGAATTGTTAAAATCGAGTTGGGTCCCTGAAGGAAGAGGATTGTCAATTTGCAGAAAATGATCAAAAAAAATGGCTGAGCTATTTAATAAATACTTCACATCAGTCTTTATCAAAGTGAAGCATATTGGACAGGAGGTGAATGCTGAATTGGTCAAGAGAGAGATGAGCAATATTGCATTGGATAAAAGGAACATTTTAGATAAGTTAGATTAACTAGGGGAAGACAGAAAACCAGAGACTGCTAGGATACATGTTAGGATCCTAAAGAAGATGTAGGAAATTACAGAGATGCTAGAAATTATAATTCAGGGCGCTATTGAGTGTGAATATATGCCAGAAAAAATGGGAGGCAGAGCTAATCTGAGTAATTACAGGTCAGTTAGCCTAACATCTTTAGTGGAGAAAATTTTAGAGTCTGACTTTACCATTTAAAGAGAAAATAGAAATAGCCAGCGGGAATTTCAAAAGGGTCCATTGTGCTTGATAATTCTTTGAGGAGGAAACAGGGGCGGTAGATGAGAGAAATGCAATGGATGTCATATACATGGACTGCATTAAAGTGTTTTATCAAGCTACCACATGGGAGATTACTGGAGAAGATTAAGCCATATGGAATTAGAAGGATAGCAAAGTAGATTAAAAATTGATTAGAAGGCCAAGAAAGGAAAGTGGTAATTAAAAGCAAATTTCAGTGGGTTTGGAATGGTGTTCCACAAGGATCTATTCTCAGGTCATTTCTGTTCTATGTGCATGTAATGATTTGGATATAGGCCTAGAGGAAATTCTGTTGAAATTTGCAGATGATACCAAAGTAGGAGGTATAGTTATTTCTTTGGAAAACCAAAGGAAACTGTAAAGGGATATTGATAAGATGGGAGAATGGGCTAAAAGTGCCAATGGAATTCAATGTCAGTAAGTGTGCGAACTGCATCTAGGTTGAAAAATGATTATACTCTGATTGAAAGTAGGCTTGGTATGGAGAGCAGAGAGGGGCAAGGTTCACAGGACAATAAACCAAGAATCTCAGGTTGATCAGATTGTAAAAAAAAACAGAATTCTGGTGAAAGGTCATTGACCGGAAATGTTAACTCTGTTTCTCTCTCCACAGATTCTGCCAGACCTGATGAGCATATCCAGCATTTTCTGCTTTTATTTCAGATTTCCAGCATCTGCAGCATTTGGCGTTGGCAGATTACAGACTTTTTGTTTTCGTTGTGCCCTTTTCAACAGCTAGAATGCTGTTCAAAGTCCTGGATTCCTCTACCATCAGACTGCACTGCATTGTCTGAGAGTTTGGTGGAGGCAGATTCAATCATGACTTGCAAAAGGGAATTTGATAAGCACCGGAAGAGAAAAAAATTGCAGGGCTATAGAGAAAGCGCAGGGGAGTGGGACTTGCTGTGTTGCTCTTGCAGCCAGACATCATGGACTCGATGGGCTGAATGGCCTCCTTCTGTGCTATAACCATTCTATAATTCTATACACTGCACCCCTGACCTATACTATGGAGGTGGCAATGTGGTTGACTCTTAAATGCTCTCTGAAATGGCCAAGCAAGCAACTCAGTTGTATCTAACCGCTACAAAGTCAATAAGGAATGAAACCGGATGGACCACCCAGCATCGACCTAGGCACCGGAAACGACAGCAGAAAACCCAGTCTTGTCGACAAAGTCCTCCTTACTAACATCTAGGGGCTTATGCCAAAGTTGGGAGAGCGGTCCCACAAACTAGTCAAGCAACAGCCTGACATAGTCATACTCCCTGAATCATACCTTACAGACAATGTCCCAGACACCTCCTTCGCCATCTCCGGGTATGTTCTGTCTCACCAGCAGGACAGACCCAGCAGATGTGGTGGCACAGTGGTATACAGTTGGGAGGGAGTTGACCTGGGAGTCCTCAACATCGACCCCAGACCCCATGAGGTCTCATGGCATCAGGCCAAACATGGGCAAGGAAACCTCCTGCCGATTACCATCTGCCGCCCTCCCTCAGCTGATGAGTCTGTACTACTCCATGTTGAACACCACTTGGAGAAAGCACTGAGCATAGCAAGGGCACTGAATGTACTCTGGGTAGGGGACTTCAATGTCCATCACCAAGAGTGGCTCAGTAGCACTAAAACTGACCGAGTTGGTCAAGTCCTAAAGGACATTGCTGCTAGACTGGGTCTGCAGCAGTTGGTGCAGGAACCAATAAGAGGGGAAAACATACTTGACCTCGTCCTAGCAGTCTGCCTGCCGCAGATGCATCTGTCCATGACAGTACTGGTAGGAGTGACCACCGCACAGTCCTTGTGGAGACAAAATCCCGTCTTCACATTGAGGATACCCTCCATCGTGTTATGTGGCCCTATCACCATGCTAAATGGGATAGATTTTGAACAGATCTAAACATAGAACATAGAACATAGAACATTACAGCACCTAGCAATGAAAAACTGGGCAACCATGAGGCACTGTGGGACATCAGCAGCAGCAGAATTGTATTCAACCACAATCTGTAACCTCATGGCCCGGCATATCCTCCACTCTACCATTACCATCAAGCCAGGGGATCGACCCTGGTTCAATGAAGAGTGCAGGAGGGCATACCAGGAGCAGCACCAGGCATACCTAAAAATGAGGTGTCAATCTGGTGAAGCTACAACCCAGAACTACTTGCATGCCAAACTGCGTAAGCAGCAAGCGATAGACAGAGCTAAGTGATCCCACAGCCAACAGAGCAGATCTAAGCTCTGCAGTCCTGCCACATCCAATTGTGAATGGTGGTGGACAATTAAACTGGAGGAGGTGGCTCCACAAATATCCCCATCCTCAATGATGGCGGAGCCCAGCACACCAGTGCAAAAGATAAGGCTAAAGCATTTGCATCCATCTTCAGCCAAAAGTGCCAGGTTGATGATCTATCTTTGTCTCCTCCTAAAGTCTCCAGCATCACAGATGCCAGTCTTTAGCCAATTCAATTCACTCCGCATGATATCAAGAAACGACTGAAGTCACTGGATACTGCAAAGGCTAAGGGCCCTGACACCATTCCGGCAATAATACTGAAGACCTGTGCTCCAGAACGTGCCGCGCCCCTAGCCAAGCTGTTCCAGTACAGCTGCAACATTGCCATCTATCGGCAATGTGGAAAATTTCCCAGATATGTCCTGTACGCAAAAAGCAGGACATTATTGCCCCATCAGTTTACACTTGACCATCAGTTAAGTGATGGAAGGTGCGATCAACAATGCTATCAAGTGGCATTTGCTTATCAATAACCTGCTCAGTGACACTCAATTTGGGTTCCGCCAGGGCCACATAGCTCCTGACATCGTTATAGCTTTGTTTCAAACACGGACAAAAGAGCTGAACTCAAGAGGTGAGGTGAGAGCGACTGCCTTTGACATCAAGGCAGCATTTGACTGAGTATGGCATTAAGGAGCCCTAGCAAAACTGAGGTCAATAGGAATCAGGGGAAAAACTCTCCGCTGGATGGAGTCATACCTAGCGCAAAGGATGTTCACTGATGATTGCACAATGTTCAGCACCATTCATGACTCCTCAGATACTGAAGCAGTCCGTGTAGAAATGCAGCAAGACCTGGACAATTTCCAGGGTTGGGCTGATAAGTGGCAAGTAACATTCGTGCCACACAAGTGCCAGGCAATGACCATCTCCAACAAGAGAGAATCTAACCATCTCCCCTTGACATTCAATCGCATTACCATCGCTGAAACCCGGACTACCAACATCCTGGGGGTCACCATTGACCAGAAACTCAGCTGGAGTCGCCATATAAATACCGTAGCTACAAGAGCAGGTCAGAGGCTAGAAATCCTGTGATGAGTAATTCACCTCCTGACTCCCGAAAGCCTGTCCACCATCTACAAGGTACAAGTCAGGAGTGTGATAGAATACTCTCCACTTGCCTGGATAGGTGAAGCTCCAACAACACTCATGAAGCTCGATACCATTCAGGACAAAGCAGCCCACTTGATTGGCACCCCATTTACAAACAATCACTCCCTCCATCACTAGCGCACAGTGGCAGCAGTGTGTACGATCTACAAGATGCACTGCAGCAACGCACTAAGACTCCTTAGACAGCAGCTTCAAAACCCGTGACCTCTACCAACTAGAAGGACAAGGGCAGCAGATGCAAGGGCAGCTGGTTGAATGCAATGGCAGCAATGAATTGACCCCACTGACTGCTGATGCTCTTTGCCTGCAATTGTTTGTTTCTCATGGCTTGTTTTCCGAAGATCACCAGATAATTATAGATGAGGAAAGCTATTTAACTCATAAGTTATCCACCTAGAATGACACTACTATATCTTCCCCCACCTTCTGTTAACTATTAAGTGGTTCTAAGGTATTTTCTCCCTCTACCCATGGAGTATTTTTTTACTATTGGTCAGTAATTACATTTTGTTAGTGTAGACCATGTCCATTTGTTTTACTCCTGTAATTTAAAGTTCCCATCCATGTTTCTGCAAGTTTCCCTCCAAGTCACACACCATCCTGGCTTAGAACTATATTGCTGTTCCTTCACTGTAGCTGGGTCAAAATCCTGGAACTCCCTTCCTAACCGCACTGGAGGTCTACCTAACCCACATGGACTGCAACGGTTCACCACCACCTTCTCAAGGGCAATTAGGGCTGGGCAATAAATGCTGGCTTAGCCAGTGACGCCCCCATCCCATGAAGGAATAAAAAAAAAACTATAAGACTCGGCAATGTGATTCTGTTCAGTTACACAGTTTCTTCAAATTTTTAAGGTAACTTTTCTTTCTAGCCTACAGGATTCCCAAACCCCTCCTTCCCAACTGCTGCTGTTGCCTGTTGAGCTTCAGACTGTCCTTCATTGCACTCCTGGTTTCTCAAATTTATTTTGCCGGTATGTGGGTCCTGGACAGAAATCCACTTCCCCCTGGGCTGAAGTCCATTTCTCCGCTGCTTCTGAACCTCATAATTACCTACAACATCACCACAGTTTTCTATAGCGACTGTAATGACTGCTGGGTTGTCTTGATGACAATGAAAATGCAAAGGCAGGGTTCTCCTGCCTTTTTTGCCCGGTGCTGGGAGCCTTGCCTCCTACACAAAATCCATCCCATATAGTTCTCTAGTTTCTCTCCTATCTCCTCTCCTACCCTCACTGAGCTCATCCTATCCATGAGACACACCTCCTGCTCCCTTTACCCTATTTGCACTAAATTGCTGACCACTCATTTCCCATTCCTAGACCTCATGCTAGCTGATATTCCGGTCATTCATTTACCCCAGGTACTTTCCCTCAAATATTATGGAATCTTGCCTTACTCTTGATATCAATGGCACATAAACATAACAAGTATTTATTCTCACAAACTAGTTTATTTACCTTCTACCCAAACTTTACAGATATACTTATTGCACTGGTAGTTGGTAACCCGGTGTGCAAGAGTTTCTCCCGGCTGGCTGGTCCACCAAACGAGTTCTCTTCATGTCTTCAGTGACTGACCCGGTCACACTTCCCGACTGCAGCAACAATGTCTTTGTGGACTGTGGCTTTATACTCCTTTCTGATCCTGGTCCCTTGACATATAAGGAGTGTCTCAAATTGGGATATCCAATTGGGTTTCAGTGCCTTATTAATCCCACCATAGCTATGCAAAATCACCTGTGGTCATTTCCTGCTCACACAAGCGGGGTGGGGGGTGGGTCATGGGGGTGCTCTGAGTGCATACCAGCAATGGATGAGATATCTGCATCTTGCTTAGGCAGGAAGGAAGCCAGAGGAAAGCAAGAAAGCACGAATATCCAGAGTGGCCATTGTCTATGATAGTTGTTGTAGACAGAGTGTCTTATGTTATAATGGTCTGGGACACCACCTTAATGCCATGTTTGTGTGTGTGTGTGTGTGTGTGTGTGTGTGTCCCTGTTCAGTTAAAACTGTCTTTATTTTTAAAAAGTCCAATATGATTGAGCCACAGCGATGATGTCTTCAGTCAGAATTTTTCACCCTTCATCCCGATGTCCTCCGCACTTGCTGTTCCTACCACCCATTGTTAAACTCGGCACACAAAATCACCAAGCCCCAGTTTACATTTGAAACAAGCACATTTCACAATTTGATAAACTGTTACAAGCAAATATCTGAATAAAAACATTGCGGAAAAATACATTCCTCTTACACGATTCCTACTCCTTAAGTAACCTCTCCCTTTCAAAGCTCCACCCATAGGCTTAAGCAATCAAACACATGAACACAGCTAAGTGGACAGACTAATACAATCAAACCCAGATCAATCAAACACTACATTTTTTTCTCCTTTTAACTGAACACATTATTTTTGAATTAAAGTATTCTAAACGCCAAACATATATACATTAAGCTATTTCTTAGTGTTCAACTTGCCTGTTTCCTCTAAGTATAGAAATAGTCTTTGAGATAGGAAGGTCTATTAGGTCTGCGATTAGATTTACGAGTTTGAGATTGTGGATCTATTTGATCAGCTTGATGAGGCGGATTATTCACATCACTCACAGGAAAAGGAAATGTATCCTCATTACCACTATCCTCAAAATATCTGGTCTGCTCCCTATCAACCGTCTCGCATTCCACTTGCTGTTGTCATCCAACAGATAAGCATTTGTGCCGAGCAAACGTTTAATCTGCTTTGGACCTGATCCTGATGAAACAAGGTCGCAATTTAGTCATTTGATTTGAACCCAATCCCTGACTTTAAACTGTGATTCCCTTGCGTCTGTACGTTTGTCAAAGTATGCTTTTGCTTTATCTTGTCGCTTTGCGATTTCATCTGCTTTCGCTCTGATATGCTTGATAACTGGTAGTGATGGCTTAAGAACGGTCAGTGGCATGTTAAAGTTGCGACCTATCATAGGTTTGGCTGGTGTCTTTCCGGTCAATGTGTAGGCTTTACTCCAGCTGCTGTCACTCTGTAACCTAGAAAGTCAATCTCAAGTACCGCAAATGTGCATTTGTCCTTGTTGAGCATCAAATAATATTTTGCAAGTTGAGTGACCACTGCTGATAATTGTTGATCATGTTCAGATTTGTCCGTTCCGTGGACTATGACGTCATCAAGTAGGTTGAGCGTCCCCTCAACATCTGACAAGACTGAAGAAACTATCTTTGGAATGCGCAAGTTGCTGAACTTAGTCCATGTGGCATTCTGCAGTACAGAAACACATCTTCATGGGTAACAAAAGCTGTAAGATAACGCCTTTGTTATTCTTGAGGTATCCGAAGATAACTCCATTGCATATCAAGCTTTGTGAAGACTGTGGAGTCATGAAATGATGCTGACAGTTCTTGAATTGTAGGAAGTGGATACTTGTCAGGTATGATAGCTTTGTTGACTGCATTTATGTAAATGCACAGTCTGAGTTCACCATTTTTTATATTGTGCAATGACTAGATTTGATATCCATGGTGATGAGTCGATTCATTCAATGATACCATCCGCTTCTAGTCGTTTCAGCTCCTGCAATACGACAGCACAGATTGCAAACGGCAGCCATCTCAAATTTTGTGAAGCTGGTAGAATTGATGTGTCAATGTGAGGAACATGACAGTACTCTTTGATCTCCCCATATCCAGTAAATAAGGAAGGATACTGGTGTGTATTATCTGCTTTATCAATCCCATTAATATGTGCTCCGGTGGGGTCAGCATGTTTGACACGAAGCCTATCGAAAAGGATTATTCCCCCCCCCCCAATAAGGCTTTGGCCTTTAGCTACACAAAAAGTGACCCTGTCTAGGGTGAAGTTTTTGTATTGTACTGTAACTGTGATTGTCCCCAAAACTGGAATGATAGTGTTGTCATAAGCTTGAAAAGTGTATGTTGCAGGAGTGAGAGAGAATTGCGAAAAATATGTAGGGTTTGTCACTCAAAATAGATACTTGCGCGCCAACATTGATAAGAAGTGACACTGAGATGCCTGCAATCTCGACTGAGCACTCATTAAAGCGACCTGGTGCTTTTTGTGATGGTAAATATATGTTGTACCTCACTCTCAGGAAGAGAATCCCCCACATGTCAAACCGATGAAGTCTTTTTCTTTGACGACCAGCACATCTTTGCAAAATTGTTCCACTTTAAACATGAGTTACACTTTTTCCCTCGAGCTGGACATGGCATTGTAATTCCATGGGTGCTTCCACAATTTGGGTACAGTTTTGAAGGTAACTGACCATGATGGGCCACATTTTGATGAGGTTTCTGAGGTCTTCTTGTCCTTAACCCTCGCACTGAAGCTGGTTGGGCAAACTGTGGCTGCAACCCTGAGTCTAAGGGTGCATGTGTGTGTAACCTCTTTGAATCTAACATGGCAGATTCAATCTGGACTGCTAAGGTTATGGAATTTTCCAAGGTTAAATCATCATCCACCATGAGGAGACGTTCCTAATTCGTGAAATTTGGTCACAAATTAGTTTGTTGGTTAGTGTGCCAAATTTATATGTAGCCGCCAATTGCTGTAATGCTGTCACATATTGTTTAATGGACTCACCATGTCCCTGGGATCTCTGGAAGAATGCATATTGCTCTATCATCACACTTTTCTTTGGCCTAAAGTATTTTTTGAGAGCACTTAGCGCTATATCAAACGTATATGTATCTTTTGTGAGTTGCTCGAAGAGTTGCTGGTTTCTGCTCCTCGACAGTGTACAAACATCGCTTTCTTACGATTCGCTGCTATATCTGGGCTGTCAGTCCCCATAGCAAACAAGTAGGTCTTGAACCCCAACATCCATAGCTCCAAGCACCAGGGAGGATTTCCTGGCTTTGGAAGTAAAGGTAGTAACATTAGATTTTGTTGAATCATCTTCATTGCCACATTTTTGTTATGTTTACTCTGGGTTGCTGGATATGGTATGTATATCTGATTTATCTCAGACCAATGCAGATATCACGCTTGTATTAAATCACCAACTGGTTTATTTACAGCACCTTAAGCTATATCAGTTCTTACACGATCACAGTACACGTCTCCTCACAGCAGTAAGTGTGTTTTCTGTAGAAGATCCAAGCTTTGTCTTTTAGTTTCAATTTTAACTCTTAATCTCCACTCATAGGCTTACACAGTGAACACAGATAAGTGGACAGACTAATAAAATCAAACCCAGATCAATCAAACACTACAAGGGTCACTTGGGCGTGGTTGGTACTATGCAAACCTTACAAACCAAAGTATGGTGACCAGGGATGGAGAAAGATGTGGCGCAGTTTGTCAAAACATGTCATGGATGTCAACTTGACAATAGACGCAATCCACCAGAACCAGTACACAGCACATTGTTATCAGCTGGACCATGGGAGAATGTAGCAATTGACTTCTTAGGCCCATTTTCATCAGGAGATTCTGTACTAGTGGTGTTGACTTACAGCTGTTATTATGAGTATGTGGTAATGAAGTCTACAATGGCAGAGAAAGTGGTATTTGCATTGACTGAAATATTTGCAAGGCATGGTCTATCAGTCACTGTGTATTCAGACAATGGCCCACAATTCATTTCACAGACCTTTACAGATTATATGCAAGTCACAGGCATTCACCATCACAGAGTAACACTTAAATGGTCATAGCCAAATGGGGAAGTGGAAAGACAAAACTAACCCTTAGAGAAATAGATGAGGATTGCTCAGGCTGAGGGTAAAGACTGGAAGGAGGTGTTGTTGTCATATGTGGCCATGTATAGAACAACTACACACACTATGACAGGAAAGAGCCCAGCTGAGTTGTGATTTGGATGCAAAATACGCACCAAGATACCAGAGCTGAGGGACATTAGAGTTGATCAGGAGGTTTGAGATCATGATGCTGAGAAAAAGGGTGCTGCAAAGTTTTATGCAGATCACAGATGAGAGAGACAGTCTGATGCGATGCCAGGCGATGAAGTATTGCTGAGACGGGAGAGTCTGAGTAAGATGGATACACCATGTTATCCCAAGCCGTACACTGTTACTGCCAAGAAGGGAAACAGTGTGACGGTGCAGTCACCAGAAGGAGTAGTGTATAACAGAAATTCTTCATGCATTAAAAAGTATCATGGTGACAAAGATACAACAGCAGATGAACCAGATGTAGGAGTTGAGGCGAAGCTGACATCCAACAATCCAGATGTCCAAGTCAGTGATGCTAATGGCAGGCAGACAGCTTGTTACCCAGAGGGAGAAACATCAGTTCCAAAGGGGTGATAACATTTTCTAGTCTTGATGTAGTAACCAGAGTCCCTGAGACAACAGAAAGACCCTGGTGTGAGAGGAGACCTCTAAAGCTATATGAAGATTTTGTTTTGTGATTATGTCCAAAATGAAAAGGGTGTATGCCAAATGCTGCCTCTTGAAAGCAAATGTAATTGAAGAAATTAATTTACTCAGTGAGTTAGGAAAATAATGATTTGCTAAGTTTGGTTACAAAATTTATTACAGAATGTTTGATAAGGGATGGTATTAAAACTACATATGCTTAGTAGGAAAATCATGGACATGTTTTAGTCTGATAGGGGAGAAATGTCATGATTGTATATGTGTGGGCTTGAGTATTAGAGACTATATGGTACTTGGAAGTGAAACTGAAAGTAACTTGGTGTTTTGGGGAAAGCACCTGACTTGGGGGTTTTGTCAGGTCAGATAGGCAATGCTGCTGTAGTGAACAGAGTGTTTAATAAAGCTTGTTAAATCTTTGTGAAAGTTAAATCTGTGACTTCAAGTGTGATTTTTCATCCTGAGGTGTGACAATGGACACATATATACTTGGGGGTTGCATTAGTATTGTAACATGGGGTTGCCACCTCTGGGTGAGTGAATTCTTGGAGATTTTATCATATGATTTCCCACCAGCCAACATCCTGCCTGCCCAATCAGACAGTCTTTTCTCTCATCTTCAATGCTTTTCCAACTAACTAACCAAAGTGTTCAACAAAAAATGATAAAAATTGCACTTCGTTATGTCCCAATGATTTTTCTCCCGGCTTGCTGGCAGCAGTATGCAGGAGATTTACGTTTGATTCCTGGAGATTCCAGGATAATCCTGGCGTGCTGGTGACCCTAATCCCACTAGCAATATGACAGTCCAGTGGAACCTCTGAGAATATTCAGGCCTGCAATCCCTTCTTCCCTGGAAGTTGCAAAGTAGTCTGAAATCGAGAGAGCAAAAACAGAGCAAATGGCGTTATTGAGTTGCAAAGTCTGAAGAATACAGAGATCAAAATCCCTGCAGACTCAAACGAGCCACAGTAGTGATAGTCGCAATGCATTTCTCCCATTGTAGAATCAACTGTTTCCAAAAAGGTTTTCCCTGCTTATGTATTGGCATTAAAATTAAAAGGAACATCAGTTATAAATGACACCAGGGGTGAGGAATGTTTCCTTGTGCAGCTGTTAGTGCGTAATAGTGTTTTCCCTGTGGCTGCTTTAAATTTATTTTGAATTTTTAAAAATCTCTGTGTAATACCCATGGGCTGCCCCTTAATGAGTAAATGTTGCTTGTAGTGTGCACTATGTTGTCTCACTCTGCTATTCTGCATTATGTTATTAATTAAAAGTCATTACTCTTTTTCACTCCCAGATGAACTGGGAGTGACCTCTAGTCTCACTGGAAGGCTTCGCACTCAACGAACAAGGATGCCAGAAGCTAAAGTTTGAGGTTAATTCCAAATTAAAGCAGCACATTCCTCCACTAAATAGCAGAGGATGTATTTGGGTCACAAGACCTTGTAACCCATGAAAGGTATGGAACTGTCTGAGGAATTTATAATTGCTTTTTTTGTTTTAAGGAATGAATAATTGGCTTCTGCGCTGTGAATACATAATGCAGAGGTTAGGGGAATTCACCTTTTAAAATGAATTGCTTGGAACTTCCATGGGGATTCTGTCAGCTCGCCACTAAAGCACTCTGAGCAAATATTTTTCATGCATTCAGCCCATGAATTGTAGCTTCCCCACCTTCAATGAACAGAAAAGAAACCATGGGGGAAGTGATACACCAAGGTCTCAGGTCTCTGTTTGAGTGCCCCTCTCCTGGGGCCACCTACGCAGCTGTCAAAGTTCCTTAATGTTGACCATGATCGTTCATGCTGACTCTGAATTAGTAACTGTGGAGGCACTGGGGATGGAACCCCTCCTGTCAATGATTTTAGCAAAAGAGTCCTCATGAGTGCAAAGTGACACAAGCTGCTTCCCTCACTCCCCATTTATATTGGAGGTGAGATTCTGTAAGAGTGGGATGACCACGTATGTGACATTCAGATGCACTCAGTTGCTCTGAAGTTGGGAATTACGTAGAAGCGGGCCATTCAACCCAAGTGGTTCATGTCGGTGTTTAAGTTTCACACAAGCCTTCTTCCGCCCAACTTCATCTCAATCTACTCTAAAACCTTTTATTTCTTTCTCATTCATGTGTTTTCCTTCACTTTAAATGCATCTGTGCTACTTGCCTCAGCTATTCCCTGTGGTACCACTTGCTGGGTAAAGACGTTTTTCCTGAATTCCCTATTGGATTTACTCGCAACTATCTTATTTTTATGACCCCTAGTTCTGGTCTCCGCAATGAATGGAAACATTATCGAAACCCTTCATAATTTTAAAGACCTCTCAGGCCAACTCTTAGCCTTCTCTTTTCTAATGACCCCCAACCGAGTCAGTATTTGCTGATGGTTATAAGCTCTTAGGGAGGTTCTGTTGTGTGAAGTTCCACATAGCAGAGTGGTACTAGAACCATGGCCAGTCCCAAGCATGTAGCCCTGATTCCAGCATCACCAGTCTGAATCATTGAGTTTCACTGGCTCAGTGACTATTAGGTACCCAGGAAAACCTCCTGCTCCAAGGAGGATTTTGGTACCTTTGATGGAACTTCAGCAGTTGATTCCAATTGCACTCTTTGCTCATGGAGTCAATCCACAAGGAATTGGGGATAATAGTGGTGTTCCTAAATGCAAACCCTCCTTTAAGACACTCCATAAAATCTACCTCTTCGGCCAAGCTTTTAGTCATCTGTCCTAATATCTCTTTAGGTGGCTCAGTGTCAAATTTTGTTTGATAATGATCCAGTGAAGTGCTTTGGGATCTTTTTCATCACTAAAGGTGCTATATAAATGCTGTATAGAGTGACGCCAGTGAACTGAACAGGAGGGAAGTTATACAAAATCTCTATTGAAACTTGGTTAGACCACACTTACGAGTACAGTTCTGGTTGCCATATTATAAAAAGGGACACTGAAGAGGGTGCAGAGAAGATTTACAAGGATGATTCCCGAAATGTATGGGTATACAGATCAGAAAAGGATGAACTGGCTCGATCTCTTTTCTCTTGAAAAGAGAAGGCTGAGGGCGAACTGAATAGAGGTCTTTAGAATAATAAACGGTTTTGATAGAGTGGATACAGAGAGAATGTTTCCTCTTGTGGGAAGAGCATAACTACCGGACATCAATAGAAGACAGTCACTGAGAAATCCAATAGGGAATTCAGAAGAAACTTCTTTACCCAGATAGTGGCGAGAATGTGGAACCCACTACCAAAGGGAGTGCTTGAAGCAAATAGCATAAATGCAATTTAAGGGAAGGCTGGTCAAGCATGTGAGGGAGAAGGGAATAGAGGGTTACGATGACAAATTTAGATGAGAAAAGATGGGAGCAGGCTCAAGTGGAGCATGACCTGTTTGGGCTGAGAGGCCTGACACTGTGTCATCTTCTTCTTTGGCCTCCTTGTCTCGAGAGACAATGGGTAAGTGCCTGGAGGTGGTCAGTGGTTTGTGAAGCAGCGCCTGGAGTGGCTATAAAGGCCAATTCGAGAGTGACAGACTCTTCCACAGGTGCTGCAGATAAAATTGGTTGTCGGGGCTGTTACACAGTTGGCTCTCCCCTTGCGCTTCTGTCCTTTTTCCTGCGAACTGCTAAGTCTCTTCAACTCGCCACACTTTAGCCCCGCCTTTATGGCTGTCCGCCGGCTCTGGCGATCGCTGGCAACTGACTCCCATGACTTGTGATCAATGTTACAGGACCTCATGTCACGTTTGCAGACGTCTTTAAAGTGGAGACATGGACGGCTGTTGTGTGTGATACCAGTGACAAGCTCGCTGTACAATGTGTCCTTGGGGATCCTGCCATCTTCCATGTGGCTCATATGGCCAAGCCATCTCAAGCACCGCTGGTTCAGTAGGGTATATATGCTGGGAATGTTGACAGCCTCGAGGACTTCTGCGTTGGAGATACGGTCCTGTCACCCGATGCCAAGGAGTCTCCAGAGGCAGCGAAGATGGAATGAATTGAGACGTCGCTCTTGGCTGACATACATTGTCCAGGCCTTGCTGCCTTAGAGCAGGGTACTGAGGACATAGGCTTGATACATTCAGACTTTTGTGTTTCGTGTCAGTGCATCATTTTCCCACACTTTCTTGGCCAGTCTGGACATAGCAGCGGACGCCGTTCCAATGCACTTGTTGATTTCTGCATCAAGAGACAGGTTACTGGTGATAGTTGAGCCTAGGTAGTTGAACTCTTGAACCACTTCCAGAGTATGGTCGCCGATATTGATGGATGGAGCATTTCTGATGTCCTGTCACATGATGTTCATTTTCTTGAGGCTGATGGTTAGGCCAAATTCGTTGCAAGCAGCCACAAGCCTGTCGATGAGTCTGTGCAGGCACTCTTCTGTGTGAGATGTTACTGCAACATTATCAGCAAAGAGGAGTTCCCTGATGAGGACTTTCCGTACTTTGGTCTTCGCTCTTAGATGGGCAAGGTTGAACAACCTAACATCTGATCTTGTGTGGAGGAAAATTCCTTCTTCTGAAGACTTGAACGCATGTGAGAGCAGCAGTGAGAAGAAGATCCCAAACAGTGTAGGTGCGAGAACACAGCCCTATTTCACGCCACTCAGGATAGGAAAGGGCTCTGATGAGGCGCCGCTATGCTGAATTGTGCCTTTCATATTGTCATGGAATGAGGTGATGATACTTAGTAGCTTTGGTGGACATCCAATCTTTTCTAGTAGTTTGAAGAGACCACGTCTGCTGACGAGGTCAAAGGCTTTGGTGAGATCTATGAAAGCAACGTAGAGGGGCATCTGTTGTTCATGGGATTTCTCCTGTAGCTGGCGAAGGGAGAACAGCATGTCAATGGTGGATCTCTCTGCTCGAATGCCGCACCGCGCCTCAGGGTAGACACGCTCAGCCAGCTTCTGGAGTCTATTTAAAACGATGCGAGCAAAGACTTTCCTCACGATGCTGAGCAGGGAGATTCCACGGTAGTTGTTGCAGTCACCGCAGTCACCCTTGTTCTTATAGAGGGTGATGATATTGGCATCACGCATGTCCTGTGGTACTGCTCCCTCATCCCAGCACAAGCAAAGCAGTTCATGGAGTGCTGACAGTGTAGCAGGCTTGGCACTCTTGATTATTTCAGGGGTAATGCTGTCCTTCCCAGGGGCTTTTCCACTAGCTAGAGAATCAATGGCATCACTGAGTTCCGATTTTGTTGTCTGTTCGTCCAGCTCATCCATGACTGGCAGAGACTGGGCTGCATTGAGGGCGGTCTCAGTGACAACATTTTCCCTGGAGTACAGTTCTAGGTAGTGCTCCACCCCATGGTCCATTTGCTTGCGTTGGTCAGTGATTGTGTCCCCTGATTTAGATTGAGGGGGGCGATCTTCCTGATGGTTGGCCCAAAAGCTCTCTTAATGCCGTCATACATTCCTCTGATGTTTCCGGTGTCAGAGGCCAGCTGAATATGACTGCATAGGTGTTGCCAGTAGTCGCTTGCACAGCGCCTGGCTGTTCTTTGTGCAGCGCTTCTGGTTGCTTTAAGTTCTATGGATGTTAAGTCGCTGGGGGCTTTCTTGTAGTTCAACAGTGCAATGCGCTGAGCGGCTACGACAGGTTCCAGCTCTTCAAAGTGGGATTGAAACCAGTCTGCATTCTGCTTCTCACGTTTGCCATAGGTGATCATTGCTGAGTCATAGATGGCATCTCTGATGTGGGCCCACTTGGTCTCTGCATCCCCTGCAGGAATGTTTTGAAGGGCTTTTTCAACTGAATTTAGAAAGTTATGTAACAGCTGTGGATGAGAAATTCTGTTAGTGTTGATGCGCGGGCAGCCATTCTGCTTGCAGTGAAGCAGCTTCTTTGGTTTGAGTCTAACTTTGCTGCACACCAGGGAGTGGTCGGTGTCGCAGTCCGCACTGTGGAAGCTGCGTGTGATTTGAAAGCTGTTTAAAGAGGCTCGCTTTGTGACGATGAGGTCCAGCTGGTGCCAATGATGTGATCTTCGGTGCCTCCATGAAACCTGGTGAAAGGGTTTAGTGTGAAGGAACGAGTTGGTGATGCAGAGGTTGTGATAGGTACACAATTCCAGCAGTCTCTGTGCATTCTCATCCATCCTTCCAATGCCATAGCGCCCAAGGCAGGAGGGCCATGAGTCATGGTCGGCCCCAACCCTGGCGTTAAATTCCTCCATCAGGAACATGTTCTCGGTGTTGGGGATGCTACTGATGATATTATGATGTTCCTCATAGAACTGGTCTTTAACTTCAGGTGGGGGGCAGAGCATTGGAGCATAGATGCTGAGTAGGTGTACTGGACCAGAGGCAGTGAGCAGTTGAATGGACAGTATGCATTCCGAGCCATTTGAAGGTGGCTCTAGCATGCTGAGCAAAGAGTTTCTGATGGCGAAGCCCACTCCATGCTGTCTTTGTTCTTCAGGATCCCTACCCTGCCAGAAGAAGGTGTAGTCTTGCTCTCTTTGAGATCCGCTTGCAGGGAGGCGCGTCTCCTGAAGTGCTGCAATCATTAACAACGAGCTCACTGTGCCATATATCCTACGTAATCCTACGTAGTGTAATAAAACCTCCTAAGATGCTTCACAGGAGAATTATCAAAGAAAATTTAACACCAAGTAACATAAAGTGAGATTAGGACAGGTGACCAAAAGCCTGGTCAAAGAGCTTGGTTTAAATTAGCGTCTTAAAGGAGGAGAGAGAGGTGGAGAGCTTTAAGGACGGAATTCCAGTGTTTAGCACCTAGGAACGGCTGCCAATGGAAGAGCAATGAAAATCAGAGATGTGCAAGAAGCCAGATACGTAGCAAATGAGCTGAAGCAGAGATGGAGAAAGACGATATCATGGAAGGTCAATTTTACTGATTAGCAGAGAGAATGGGCTAATTTTGGAGATAATCCAGTGAGTAAATGAACCACACAGACCAGGAAGATCCCACGTTCAATCTCTGGTCAAACATCCAACATCAATTTAGGCATGGTCTCCAGTGAGGGAGTGTACTTACATAAACCGAGGAGCAGATATAAAAGACTGAAACAAGCAGCAATCCCATCCCCAACAAGCCCTCACAATTATGATAGCAATGTCCTTCACAGTGGAAATGCAACTGCTTTAATTGTCAACACACCATCTCTTACAGATTTGTGAATCTCGCACCTTTTTAGCTGCTTTCACAGAAAATACTCTAAACCCGAGGATGAGTTCTGTAAAATATGCAGCATTTTGCCACTGGAAGTAACTGCCTATGTTCTAAGTGATTGCTTTCTTTTCTTCACTCATCGATCTCTCCCTTCCCTTCTTCAAGCTGTTGGTTCGACAGGCAGTGGTCACCTCGTGATATCTTGCCCGAATAGCTATTATACATGTGTGAGCTTCTACAACAAAAGCCAACAGTATATTCAAGCATGGAGGGCACCACAGCTGATCCTGAGCCTGCTGCAGCCTGGTTTCCATACACACATTTGTCCAGTAGGGGCTAGAAGCAGGGCTGTAGCAAATTTTGCCTTTCATAACTCAGGACTACTGAGGTCAATTACAGTGTCCAATAACAAGAGGTCAGTTACAGTGCTGTCACGCTCACAAAGGCATGAAATATGGAATGAACTGGTGGAATTATGAAATAAAAGTCAACTGTTGAACGAAGCTACAAGCAAATGGACATTTTGCGACCTGGCAACATGGAGGGAGAGGTCAGGTGACCCCCTCCTGTTTTGCCAATGACCATGTCTGTCTGTTGAAGGCAGGACCATTATTAATATCTGGAATTGCCTCGAGGAGGCATATTGACATGTAAAACAGCCCATTCCATGCTAACAACTGCTAACATCAAAAATTGGGCTAGCAAAGGCTTTTGCAGACAGACTGACTCCGAAGCCAAAGCCAAAATAATAGGTATGAAATAACACCTATTTATCAAAAAGGACCCCATTCACACGCCATTATATAACAATGGTTTCCCACATCCTGGGATATTGTATGAACACTCCAGGGGAGAGTGTCTTGAGACACCTGACTAAAGCCAAAACCTGATAAGTTTTTACCTTAAAAGAAGTAACTCCTCTGGGAGAGAGAGAGAGACAGAAAGCCATTCCAGCCAGAGAAGCTGGGAGATCAATCCAGCTCAGCAAGGAGCCCTGCCAGCACCATTTTTAAACTACTGAGGCAGAGAGATTGCAAGGTGACTTTGAAAACTCCCCATTTGAGAAACTGAACCAGGACTTCCAGCACCAACTTCAGACTGAGCTTTAACAAAAGGAACACACTTCTTTAATTCCAAGACAAGGAACATTTAGGCCTGTAACGCTGTTAAATAATTCCTCCCGGAAAATCCAGAAGGTTTCAAAATGAACTGTCTTTACAACCATCAAACTCTAATTGCATGCTGTCCTCTACTCTCTGCCTTTTCTTGTGTGTGTGAATGTGTGAGTGAATGGGGTTGTGAATATTTTTTGAGTATTGTTTTAATAAATAGTTATCTTTCTTTTTAAACCTATGTGAAAACCTGTTGTTTGTCTGTTTATTTGACCCTTAAAACACTCAGGGACTAAAACACTATATTTTAAAACATTATCTATGGTCAGATGATAGATGAAAAGTGGAAACCACCCACACCATTTCCCACCTGTCCGTAATAGTGGCCAATAACGAGAGGTCAGTTGCAGTGACTGATAATGAGAGGTCAGTTACAGTGCCTGATAATGAGAGGACAGTTACAGTGCCCAATAACAATAGGTCAGTTACAGTGCCCAATAACAATAGGTCAGTTACAGTGCCCAATAATGAGAGGTCAGTTACAGTGACTGATAATGAGAGGTCAGTTACAGTGACTGATAATGAGAGGTCAGTTACAGTGACTGATAATGAGAGGTCAGTTACAGTGCCCAATAATGAGAGGTCAGTTACAGTGACTGATAATGAGAGGTCAGTTACAGTGCCCAATAACAATAGGTCAGTTACAGTGCCCAATAACAATAGGTCAGTTACAGTGCCCAATAATGAGAGGTCAGTTACAGTGACTGATAATGAGAGGTCAGTTACAGTGCCCAATAATGAGAGGTCAGTTACAGTGACTGATAATGAGAGGTCAGTTACAGTGCCCAATAATGAGAGGTCAGTTACAGTGACTGATAATGAGAGGTCAGTTACAGTGACTGATAATGAGAGGTCAGTTACAGTGCCCAATAATGAGAGGTCAGTTACAGTGACTGATAATGAGAGGTCAGTTACAGTGCCCAATAACAATAGGTCAGTTACAGTGCCCAATAACAATAGGTCAGTTACAGTGCCCAATAATGAGAGGTCAGTTACAGTGACTGATAATGAGAGGTCAGTTACAGTGCCCAATAATGAGAGGTCAGTTACAGTGACTGATAATGAGAGGTCAGTTACAGTGCCCAATAACAATAGGTCAGTTACAGTGCCCAATAACAATAGGTCAGTTACAGTGCCCAATAATGAGAGGTCAGTTACAGTGACTGATAATGAGAGGTCAGTTACAGTGCCCAATAATGAGAGGTCAGTTACAGTGACTGATAATGAGAGGTCAGTTACAGTGCCCAATAACAATAGGTCAGTTACAGTGCCCAATAACAATAGGTCAGTTACAGTGCCCAATAATGAGAGGTCAGTTACAGTGACTGATAATGAGAGGTCAGTTACAGTGCCCAATAATGAGAGGTCAGTTACAGTGACTGATAATGAGAGGTCAGTTACAGTGCCCAATAACAATAGGTCAGTTACAGTGCCCAATAACAATAGGTCAGTTACAGTGCCCAATAATGAGAGGTCAGTTACAGTGACTGATAATGAGAGGTCAGTTACAGTGCCCAATAACAATAGGTCAGTTACAGTGCCCAATAATGAGAGGTCAGTTACAGTGACTGATAATGAGAGGTCAGTTACAGTGCCCAATAACAATAGGTCAGTTACAGTGCTTGATAATGAGAGGTCAGTTACAGTGCCCAATAACAATAGGTCAGTTACAGTGCCCAATAATGAGAGGTCAGTTACAGTGACTGATAATGAGAGGTCAGTTACAGTGCCCAATAACAATAGGTCAGTTACAGTGCCCAATAATGAGAGGTCAGTTACAGTGACTGATAATGAGAGGTCAGTTACAGTGCCCAATAACAATAGGTCAGTTACAGTGACTGATAATGAGAGGTCAGTTACAGTGCCCAATAACAATAGGTCAGTTACAGTGCCCAATAATGAGAGGTCAGTTACAGTGACTGATAATGAGAGGTCAGTTACAGTGCCCAATAACAATAGGTCAGTTACAGTGCTTGATAATGAGAGGTCAGTTACAGTGCCCAATAACAATAGGTCAGTTACAGTGCTTGATAATGAGAGGTCAGTTACAGTGCCCAATAACAATAGGTCAGTTACAGTGCCCAATAATGAGAGGTCAGTTACAGTGACTGATAATGAGAGGTCAGTTACAGTGCCCAATAACAATAGGTCAGGTACAGTGCCCAATAATGAGAGGTCAGTTACAGTGACTGATAATGAGAGGTCAGTTACAGTGCCCAATAACAATAGGTCAGTTACAGTGCTTGATAATGAGAGGTCAGTTACAGTGCCCAATAACAAGAGGTCAGTTACAGTGCCCAATAACGAGAGGTCAGTTACAGTGCCCAATAACAATAGGTCAGTTACAGTGCCCAACAACAAGAGGTCAGTTACAGTGACTGATAATGAGAGGTCAGTTACAGTGCCCAATAACAATAGGTCAGTTACAGTGCCCAACAACAAGAGGTCAGTTACAGTGCTTGATAATGAGAGGTCAGTTACAGTGCCCAATAACAAGAGGTCAGTTACAGTGCCCAATAACGAGAGGTCAGTTACAGTGCCCAATAACAATAGGTCAGTTACAGTGCCCAACAACAAGAGGTCAGTTACAGTGACTGATAATGAGAGGTCAGTTACAGTGCCCAATAACGAGAGGTCAGTTACAGTGCCCAATAACAATAGGTCAGTTACAGTGCCCAACAACAAGAGGTCAGTTACAGTGACTGATAATGAGAGGTCAGTTACAGTGCCCAATAGCAATAGGTCAGTTACAGTGCCCAACAACAAGAGGTCAGTTACAGTGACTGATAATGAGAGGTCAGTTACAGTGCCCAATAACAATAGGTCAGTTACAGTGCCCAACAACAAGAGGTCAGTTACAGTGACTGATAATGAGAGGTCAGTTACAGTGCCCAATAACAATAGGTCAGTTACAGTGCTTGATAATGAGAGGTCAGTTACAGTGCCCAATAACAATAGGTCAGTTACAGTGACTGATAATGAGAGGTCAGTTACAGTGCCCAATAACAATAGGTCAGTTACAGTGCCCAACAACAAGAGGTCAGTTACAGTGACTGATAATGAGAGGTCAGTTACAGTGCCCAATAACAATAGGTCAGTTACAGTGCCCAACAACAAGAGGTCAGTTACAGTGACTGATAATGAGAGGTCAGTTACAGTGCCCAATAACAATAGGTCAGTTACAGTGCTTGATAATGAGAGGTCAGTTACAGTGCCCAATAACAATAGGTCAGTTACAGTGACTGATAATGAGAGGTCAGTTACAGTGCCCAATAACAATAGGTCAGTTACAGTGCCCAACAACAAGAGGTCAGTTACAGTGACTGATAATGAGAGGTCAGTTACAGTGCCCAATAACAATAGGTCAGTTACAGTGCCCAACAACAAGAGGTCAGTTACAGTGACTGATAATGAGAGGTCAGTTACAGTGCCCAATAACAATAGGTCAGTTACAGTGCCCAACAACAAGAGGTCAGTTACAGTGACTGATAATGAGAGGTCAGTTACAGTGCCCAATAACAATAGGTCAGTTACAGTGCTTGATAATGAGAGGTCAGTTACAGTGCCCAATAACAATAGGTCAGTTACAGTGACTGATAATGAGAGGTCAGTTACAGTGCCCAATAGCAATAGGTCAGTTACAGTGCCCAATAATGAGAGGTCAGTTACAGTGCCCAATAACGAGAGGTCAGTTACAGTGCCCAATAACGAGAGGTCAGTTACAGTGACTGATAATGAGAGGTCAGTTACAGTGCCCAATAACGAGAGGTCAGTTACAGTGCTTGATAATGAGAGGTCAGTTACAGTGACTGATAATGAGAGGTCAGTTACAGTGCCCAATAGCAATAGGTCAGTTACAGTGCCCAATAATGAGAGGTCAGTTACAGTGCCCAATAACGAGAGGTCAGTTACAGTGCCCAATAACAATAGGTCGGTTACAGTGCTTGATAATGAGAGGTCAGTTACAGTGACTGATAATGAGAGGTCAGTTACAGTGACTGATAATGAGAGGTCAGTTACAGTGCCCAATAACGAGAGGTCAGTTACAGTGCCCAATAACAATAGGTCGGTTACAGTGCTTGATAATGAGAGGTCAGTTACAGTGACTGATAATGAGAGGTCAGTTACAGTGACTGATAATGAGAGGTCAGTTACAGTGCTTGATAATGAGAGGTCAGTTACAGTGACTGATAATGAGAGGTCAGTTACAGTGACTGATAATGAGAGGTCAGTTACAGTGACTGATAATGAGAGGTCAGTTACAGTGCCCAATAACGAGAGGTCAGTTACAGTGCTTGATAATGAGAGGTCAGTTACAGTGACTGATAATGAGAGGTCAGTTACAGTGACTGATAATGAGAGGTCAGTTACAGTGCCCAATAACGAGAGGTCAGTTACAGTGCTTGATAATGAGAGGTCAGTTACAGTGACTGATAATGAGAGGTCAGTTACAGTGACTGATAATGAGAGGTCAGTTACAGTGCCCAACAACAATAGGTCAGTTACAGTGCCCAATAACGAGAGGTCAGTTACAGTGCTTGATAATGAGAGGTCAGTTACAGTGACTGATAATGAGAGGTCAGTTACAGTGCCCAACAACAATAGGTCAGTTACAGTGCCCAATAACGAGAGGTCAGTTACAGTGCTTGATAATGAGAGGTCAGTTACAGTGACTGATAATGAGAGGTCAGTTACAGTGCCCAATAACAATAGGTCAGTTACAGTGCCCAATAACGAGAGGTCAGTTACAGTGCCCAATAACGAGAGGTCAGTTACAGTGCCCAATAACGAGAGGTCAGTTACAGTGCTTGATAATGAGAGGTCAGTTACAGTGCCCAATAACAATAGGTCAGTTACAGTGCCCAATAACGAGAGGTCAGTTACAGTGCCCAATAACGAGAGGTCAGTTACAGTGCTTGATAAGGAGAGGTCAGTTACAGTGCCCAATAACGAGAGGTCAGTTACAGTGCCCAATAACAATAGGTCGGTTACAGTGCCCAATAACGAGAGGTCAGTTACAGTGCCCAATAACGAGAGGTCAGTTACAGTGCCCAATAACGAGAGGTCAGTTACAGTGCCCAATAACGAGAGGTCAGTTACAGTGCCCAATAACGAGAGGTCAGTTACAGTGCTTGATAATGAGAGGTCAGTTACAGTGACTGATAATGAGAGGTCAGTTACAGTGCCCAACAACAATAGGTCAGTTACAGTGCCCAATAACGAGAGGTCAGTTACAGTGCTTGATAATGAGAGGTCAGTTACAGTGACTGATAATGAGAGGTCAGTTACAGTGCCCAATAACAATAGGTCAGTTACAGTGCCCAATAACGAGAGGTCAGTTACAGTGCCCAATAACGAGAGGTCAGTTACAGTGCCCAATAACGAGAGGTCAGTTACAGTGCTTGATAATGAGAGGTCAGTTACAGTGCCCAATAACAATAGGTCAGTTACAGTGCCCAATAACGAGAGGTCAGTTACAGTGCCCAATAACGAGAGGTCAGTTACAGTGCTTGATAAGGAGAGGTCAGTTACAGTGCCCAATAACGAGAGGTCAGTTACAGTGCCCAATAACAATAGGTCGGTTACAGTGCCCAATAACGAGAGGTCAGTTACAGTGCCCAATAACGAGAGGTCAGTTACAGTGCCCAATAACGAGAGGTCAGTTACAGTGCTTGATAAGGAGAGGTCAGTTACAGTGCCCAATAACGAGAGGTCAGTTTCAGTGCCCAATAGCAATAGGTCAGTTACAGTGCCCAATAATGAGAGGTCAGTTACAGTGCCCAATAACGAGAGGTCAGTTACAGTGACTGATAATGAGAGGTCAGTTACAGTGCCCAATAATGAGAGGTCAGTTACAGTGCCCAATAACGAGAGGTCAGTTACAGTGACTGATAATGAGAGGTCAGTTACAGTGCCCAATAACAATAGGTCAGTTACAGTGCTTGATAATGAGAGGTCAGTTACAGTGACTGATAATGAGAGGTCAGTTACAGTGACTGATAATGAGAGGTCAGTTACAGTGCCCAACAACAATAGGTCAGTTACAGTGCCCAATAACGAGAGGTCAGTTACAGTGCTTGATAATGAGAGGTCAGTTACAGTGACTGATAATGAGAGGTCAGTTACAGTGCCCAATAGCAATAGGTCAGTTACAGTGCTTGATAATGAGAGGTCAGTTACAGTGACTGATAATGAGAGGTCAGTTACAGTGCCCAATAGCAATAGGTCAGTTACAGTGCTTGATAATGAGAGGTCAGTTACAGTGCCCAATAACAATAGGTCAGTTACAGTGCTTGATAATGAGAGGTCAGTTACAGTGACTGATAATGAGAGGTCAGTTACAGTGCCCAATAACAATAGGTCAGTTACAGTGCTTGATAATGAGAGGTCAGTTACAGTGCCCAATAACAATAGGTCAGTTACAGTGCTTGATAATGAGAGGTCAGTTACAGTGCCCAATAGCAATAGGTCAGTTACAGTGCTTGATAATGAGAGGTCAGTTACAGTGCCCAATAACAATAGGTCAGTTACAGTGCTTGATAATGAGAGGTCAGTTACAGTGACTGATAATGAGAGGTCAGTTACAGTGACTGATAATGAGAGGTCAGTTACAGTGCCCAATAACGAGAGGTCAGTTACAGTGACTGATAATGAGAGGTCAGTTACAGTGCCCAATAACAATAGGTCAGTTACAGTGCTTGATAATGAGAGGTCAGTTACAGTGACTGATAATGAGAGGTCAGTTACAGTGACTGATAATGAGAGGTCAGTTACAGTGCCCAATAACAATAGGTCAGTTACAGTGCTTGATAATGAGAGGTCAGTTACAGTGCCCAATAACAATAGGTCAGTTACAGTGCTTGATAATGAGAGGTCAGTTACAGTGCCCAATAGCAATAGGTCAGTTACAGTGCTTGATAATGAGAGGTCAGTTACAGTGCCCAATAACAATAGGTCAGTTACAGTGCTTGATAATGAGAGGTCAGTTACAGTGACTGATAATGAGAGGTCAGTTACAGTGACTGATAATGAGAGGTCAGTTACAGTGCCCAATAACGAGAGGTCAGTTACAGTGCTTGATAATGAGAGGTCAGTTACAGTGCCCAATAACAATAGGTCAGTTACAGTGCTTGATAATGAGAGGTCAGTTACAGTGCCCAATAGCAATAGGTCAGTTACAGTGCTTGATAATGAGAGGTCAGTTACAGTGCCCAATAACAATAGGTCAGTTACAGTGCTTGATAATGAGAGGTCAGTTACAGTGACTGATAATGAGAGGTCAGTTACAGTGACTGATAATGAGAGGTCAGTTACAGTGCCCAATAACGAGAGGTCAGTTACAGTGACTGATAATGAGAGGTCAGTTACAGTGCCCAATAACAATAGGTCAGTTACAGTGCTTGATAATGAGAGGTCAGTTACAGTGACTGATAATGAGAGGTCAGTTACAGTGACTGATAATGAGAGGTCAGTTACAGTGCCCAACAACAATAGGTCAGTTACAGTGCCCAATAACGAGAGGTCAGTTACAGTGCTTGATAATGAGAGGTCAGTTACAGTGACTGATAATGAGAGGTCAGTTACAGTGCCCAATAGCAATAGGTCAGTTACAGTGCTTGATAATGAGAGGTCAGTTACAGTGACTGATAATGAGAGGTCAGTTACAGTGCCCAATAGCAATAGGTCAGTTACAGTGCTTGATAATGAGAGGTCAGTTACAGTGCCCAATAACAATAGGTCAGTTACAGTGCTTGATAATGAGAGGTCAGTTACAGTGACTGATAATGAGAGGTCAGTTACAGTGACTGATAATGAGAGGTCAGTTACAGTGCCCAATAACAATAGGTCAGTTACAGTGCTTGATAATGAGAGGTCAGTTACAGTGCCCAATAACAATAGGTCAGTTACAGTGCTTGATAATGAGAGGTCAGTTACAGTGCCCAATAGCAATAGGTCAGTTACAGTGCTTGATAATGAGAGGTCAGTTACAGTGCCCAATAACAATAGGTCAGTTACAGTGCTTGATAATGAGAGGTCAGTTACAGTGCCCAATAACAATAGGTCAGTTACAGTGCTTGATAATGAGAGGTCAGTTACAGTGACTGATAATGAGAGGTCAGTTACAGTGACTGATAATGAGAGGTCAGTTACAGTGCCCAATAACGAGAGGTCAGTTACAGTGACTGATAATGAGAGGTCAGTTACAGTGCCCAATAACAATAGGTCAGTTACAGTGCTTGATAATGAGAGGTCAGTTACAGTGACTGATAATGAGAGGTCAGTTACAGTGACTGATAATGAGAGGTCAGTTACAGTGCCCAACAACAATAGGTCAGTTACAGTGCCCAATAACGAGAGGTCAGTTACAGTGCTTGATAATGAGAGGTCAGTTACAGTGCCCAACAACAATAGGTCAGTTACAGTGCCCAATAACGAGAGGTCAGTTACAGTGACTGATAATGAGAGGTCAGTTACAGTGCCCAATAACAATAGGTCAGTTACAGTGCTTGATAATGAGAGGTCAGTTACAGTGACTGATAATGAGAGGTCAGTTACAGTGACTGATAATGAGAGGTCAGTTACAGTGACTGATAATGAGAGGTCAGTTACAGTGCCCAACAACAATAGGTCAGTTACAGTGCCCAATAACGAGAGGTCAGTTACAGTGCTTGATAATGAGAGGTCAGTTACAGTGACTGATAATGAGAGGTCAGTTACAGTGCCCAATAGCAATAGGTCAGTTACAGTGCTTGATAATGAGAGGTCAGTTACAGTGACTGATAATGAGAGGTCAGTTACAGTGCCCAATAGCAATAGGTCAGTTACAGTGCTTGATAATGAGAGGTCAGTTACAGTGCCCAATAACAATAGGTCAGTTACAGTGCTTGATAATGAGAGGTCAGTTACAGTGCCCAATAACAATAGGTCAGTTACAGTGCTTGATAATGAGAGGTCAGTTACAGTGACTGATAATGAGAGGTCAGTTACAGTGACTGATAATGAGAGGTCAGTTACAGTGACTGATAATGAGAGGTCAGTTACAGTGCCCAATAACAATAGGTCAGTTACAGTGCTTGATAATGAGAGGTCAGTTACAGTGACTGATAATGAGAGGTCAGTTACAGTGACTGATAATGAGAGGTCAGTTACAGTGCCCAATAACAATAGGTCAGTTACAGTGCTTGATAATGAGAGGTCAGTTACAGTGCCCAATAACAATAGGTCAGTTACAGTGCTTGATAATGAGAGGTCAGTTACAGTGACTGATAATGAGAGGTCAGTTACAGTGCCCAATAACAATAGGTCAGTTACAGTGCTTGATAATGAGAGGTCAGTTACAGTGCCCAATAACAATAGGTCAGTTACAGTGCTTGATAATGAGAGGTCAGTTACAGTGACTGATAATGAGAGGTCAGTTACAGTGACTGATAATGAGAGGTCAGTTACAGTGCCCAATAACAATAGGTCAGTTACAGTGCTTGATAATGAGAGGTCAGTTACAGTGACTGATAATGAGAGGTCAGTTACAGTGACTGATAATGAGAGGTCAGTTACAGTGACTGATAATGAGAGGTCAGTTACAGTGACTGATAATGAGAGGTCAGTTACAGTGACTGATAATGAGAGGTCAGTTACAGTGCCCAATAACAATAGGTCAGTTACAGTGCTTGATAATGAGAGGTCAGTTACAGTGCCCAATAACAATAGGTCAGTTACAGTGCTTGATAATGAGAGGTCAGTTACAGTGACTGATAATGAGAGGTCAGTTACAGTGCCCAATAACAATAGGTCAGTTACAGTGCTTGATAATGAGAGGTCAGTTACAGTGACTGATAATGAGAGGTCAGTTACAGTGACTGATAATGAGAGGTCAGTTACAGTGCCCAATAACAATAGGTCAGTTACAGTGCTTGATAATGAGAGGTCAGTTACAGTGACTGATAATGAGAGGTCAGTTACAGTGACTGATAATGAGAGGTCAGTTACAGTGACTGATAATGAGAGGTCAGTTACAGTGCCCAATAACAATAGGTCAGTTACAGTGCTTGATAATGAGAGGTCAGTTACAGTGACTGATAATGAGAGGTCAGTTACAGTGCCCAATAGCAATAGGTCAGTTACAGTGCTTGATAATGAGAGGTCAGTTACAGTGACTGATAATGAGAGGTCAGTTACAGTGACTGATAATGAGAGGTCAGTTACAGTGCCCAATAACAATAGGTCAGTTACAGTGCTTGATAATGAGAGGTCAGTTACAGTGACTGATAATGAGAGGTCAGTTACAGTGACTGATAATGAGAGGTCAGTTACAGTGCCCAATAACAATAGGTCAGTTACAGTGCTTGATAATGAGAGGTCAGTTACAGTGACTGATAATGAGAGGTCAGTTACAGTGACTGATAATGAGAGGTCAGTTACAGTGCCCAATAACAATAGGTCAGTTACAGTGCTTGATAATGAGAGGTCAGTTACAGTGACTGATAATGAGAGGTCAGTTACAGTGACTGATAATGAGAGGTCAGTTACAGTGACTGATAATGAGAGGTCAGTTACAGTGCCCAATAACAATAGGTCAGTTACAGTGCTTGATAATGAGAGGTCAGTTACAGTGACTGATAATGAGAGGTCAGTTACAGTGCCCAATAGCAATAGGTCAGTTACAGTGCTTGATAATGAGAGGTCAGTTACAGTGACTGATAACGAGAGGTCAGTTACAGTGCTTGATAATGAGAGGTCAGTTACAGTGCTTGATAATGAGAGGTCAGTTACAGTGACTGATAATGAGAGGTCAGTTACAGTGCCCAATAGCAATAGGTCAGTTACAGTGCTTGATAATGAGAGGTCAGTTACAGTGACTGATAATGAGAGGTCAGTTACAGTGACTGATAATGAGAGGTCAGTTACAGTGCCCAATAACAATAGGTCAGTTACAGTGCTTGATAATGAGAGGTCAGTTACAGTGCCCAATAACAATAGGTCAGTTACAGTGCTTGATAATGAGAGGTCAGTTACAGTGACTGATAATGAGAGGTCAGTTACAGTGCCCAATAACAATAGGTCAGTTACAGTGCTTGATAATGAGAGGTCAGTTACAGTGCTTGATAATGAGAGGTCAGTTACAGTGACTGATAATGAGAGGTCAGTTACAGTGCCCAATAACAATAGGTCAGTTACAGTGCTTGATAATGAGAGGTCAGTTACAGTGACTGATAATGAGAGGTCAGTTACAGTGCCCAATAACAATAGGTCAGTTACAGTGCTTGATAATGAGAGGTCAGTTACAGTGACTGATAATGAGAGGTCAGTTACAGTGACTGATAATGAGAGGTCAGTTACAGTGCCCAATAACAATAGGTCAGTTACAGTGCTTGATAATGAGAGGTCAGTTACAGTGACTGATAATGAGAGGTCAGTTACAGTGACTGATAATGAGAGGTCAGTTACAGTGACTGATAATGAGAGGTCAGTTACAGTGACTGATAATGAGAGGTCAGTTACAGTGCCCAATAACAATAGGTCAGTTACAGTGCTTGATAATGAGAGGTCAGTTACAGTGCTTGATAATGAGAGGTCAGTTACAGTGACTGATAATGAGAGGTCAGTTACAGTGACTGATAATGAGAGGTCAGTTACAGTGACTGATAATGAGAGGTCAGTTACAGTGCCCAATAACAATAGGTCAGTTACAGTGCTTGATAATGAGAGGTCAGTTACAGTGACTGATAATGAGAGGTCAGTTACAGTGCCCAATAGCAATAGGTCAGTTACAGTGCTTGATAATGAGAGGTCAGTTACAGTGACTGATAATGAGAGGTCAGTTACAGTGACTGATAATGAGAGGTCAGTTACAGTGCCCAATAACAATAGGTCAGTTACAGTGCTTGATAATGAGAGGTCAGTTACAGTGACTGATAATGAGAGGTCAGTTACAGTGCCCAATAGCAATAGGTCAGTTACAGTGCTTGATAATGAGAGGTCAGTTACAGTGACTGATAATGAGAGGTCAGTTACAGTGCTTGATAATGAGAGGTCAGTTACAGTGCCCAATAACAATAGGTCAGTTACAGTGCTTGATAATGAGAGGTCAGTTACAGTGACTGATAATGAGAGGTCAGTTACAGTGCCCAATAACAATAGGTCAGTTACAGTGCTTGATAATGAGAGGTCAGTTACAGTGACTGATAATGAGAGGTCAGTTACAGTGACTGATAATGAGAGGTCAGTTACAGTGCCCAATAACAATAGGTCAGTTACAGTGCTTGATAATGAGAGGTCAGTTACAGTGCTTGATAATGAGAGGTCAGTTACAGTGACTGATAATGAGAAATCAGTTACAGTGACTGATAATGAGAGGTCAGTTACAGTGCCCAATAGCAATAGGTCAGTTACAGTGCTTGATAATGAGAGGTCAGTTACAGTGACTGATAATGAGAGGTCAGTTACAGTGCCCAATAGCAATAGGTCAGTTACAGTGCTTGATAATGAGAGGTCAGTTACAGTGACTGATAATGAGAGGTCAGTTACAGTGCCCAATAACAATAGGTCAGTTACAGTGCTTGATAATGAGAGGTCAGTTACAGTGCCCAATAACAATAGGTCAGTTACAGTGCTTGATAATGAGAGGTCAGTTACAGTGACTGATAATGAGAGGTCAGTTACAGTGACTGATAATGAGAGGTCAGTTACAGTGCCCAATAGCAATAGGTCAGTTACAGTGCTTGATAATGAGAGGTCAGTTACAGTGACTGATAATGAGAGGTCAGTTACAGTGCTTGATAATGAGAGGTCAGTTACAGTGCCCAATAACAATAGGTCAGTTACAGTGCTTGATAATGAGAGGTCAGTTACAGTGCCCAATAACAATAGGTCAGTTACAGTGCTTGATAATGAGAGGTCAGTTACAGTGCCCAATAACAATAGGTCAGTTACAGTGCTTGATAATGAGAGGTCAGTTACAGTGCCCAATAACAATAGGTCAGTTACAGTGCTTGATAATGAGAGGTCAGTTACAGTGCCCAATAACAATAGGTCAGTTACAGTGCCCAATAACGAGAGGTCAGTTACAGTGACTGATAATGAGAGGTCAGTTACAGTGCCCAATAGCAATAGGTCAGTTACAGTGCTTGATAATGAGAGGTCAGTTACAGTGACTGATAATGAGAGGTCAGTTACAGTGCTTGATAATGAGAGGTCAGTTACAGTGCCCAATAACAATAGGTCAGTTACAGTGCCCAATAACGAGAGGTCAGTTACAGTGACTGATAATGAGAGGTCAGTTACAGTGCCCAATAGCAATAGGTCAGTTACAGTGCTTGATAATGAGAGGTCAGTTACAGTGACTGATAATGAGAGGTCAGTTACAGTGCCCAATAACAATAGGTCAGTTACAGTGCTTGATAATGAGAGGTCAGTTACAGTGCCCAATAACAATAGGTCAGTTACAGTGCTTGATAATGAGAGGTCAGTTACAGTGACTGATAATGAGAGGTCAGTTACAGTGCCCAATAGCAATAGGTCAGTTACAGTGCTTGATAATGAGAGGTCAGTTACAGTGACTGATAATGAGAGGTCAGTTACAGTGCCCAATAACAATAGGTCAGTTACAGTGCTTGATAATGAGAGGTCAGTTACAGTGCCCAATAACAATAGGTCAGTTACAGTGCTTGATAATGAGAGGTCAGTTACAGTGACTGATAATGAGAGGTCAGTTACAGTGACTGATAATGAGAGGTCAGTTACAGTGCCCAATAACAATAGGTCAGTTACAGTGCTTGATAATGAGAGGTCAGTTACAGTGACTGATAATGAGAGGTCAGTTACAGTGCCCAATAACAATAGGTCAGTTACAGTGCTTGATAATGAGAGGTCAGTTACAGTGACTGATAATGAGAGGTCAGTTACAGTGACTGATAATGAGAGGTCAGTTACAGTGCCCAATAACAATAGGTCAGTTACAGTGCTTGATAATGAGAGGTCAGTTACAGTGACTGATAATGAGAGGTCAGTTACAGTGCCCAATAACGAGAGGTCAGTTACAGTGACTGATAATGAGAGGTCAGTTACAGTGCCCAATAGCAATAGGTCAGTTACAGTGACTGATAATGAGAGGTCAGTTACAGTGACTGATAATGAGAGGTCAGTTACAGTGCCCAATAGCAATAGGTCAGTTACAGTGCTTGATAATGAGAGGTCAGTTACAGTGACTGATAATGAGAGGTCAGTTACAGTGCCCAATAACAATAGGTCAGTTACAGTGCTTGATAATGAGAGGTCAGTTACAGTGACTGATAATGAGAGGTCAGTTACAGTGCCCAATAACAATAGGTCAGTTACAGTGCTTGATAATGAGAGGTCAGTTACAGTGCCCAATAACAATAGGTCAGTTACAGTGCTTGATAATGAGAGGTCAGTTACAGTGACTGATAATGAGAGGTCAGTTACAGTGCCCAATAACAATAGGTCAGTTACAGTGCTTGATAATGAGAGGTCAGTTACAGTGCCCAATAACAATAGGTCAGTTACAGTGCTTGATAATGAGAGGTCAGTTACAGTGACTGATAATGAGAGGTCAGTTACAGTGCCCAATAGCAATAGGTCAGTTACAGTGCTTGATAATGAGAGGTCAGTTACAGTGACTGATAATGAGAGGTCAGTTACAGTGCCCAATAACAATAGGTCAGTTACAGTGCTTGATAATGAGAGGTCAGTTACAGTGACTGATAATGAGAGGTCAGTTACAGTGCCCAATAACAATAGGTCAGTTACAGTGCTTGATAATGAGAGGTCAGTTACAGTGACTGATAATGAGAGGTCAGTTACAGTGCCCAATAACAATAGGTCAGTTACAGTGCTTGATAATGAGAGGTCAGTTACAGTGACTGATAATGAGAGGTCAGTTACAGTGCCCAATAACAATAGGTCAGTTACAGTGCTTGATAATGAGAGGTCAGTTACAGTGCCCAATAACAATAGGTCAGTTACAGTGCTTGATAATGAGAGGTCAGTTACAGTGACTGATAATGAGAGGTCAGTTACAGTGCCCAATAACAATAGGTCAGTTACAGTGCTTGATAATGAGAGGTCAGTTACAGTGCCCAATAACAATAGGTCAGTTACAGTGCTTGATAATGAGAGGTCAGTTACAGTGACTGATAATGAGAGGTCAGTTACAGTGCCCAATAGCAATAGGTCAGTTACAGTGCTTGATAATGAGAGGTCAGTTACAGTGACTGATAATGAGAGGTCAGTTACAGTGCCCAATAACAATAGGTCAGTTACAGTGCTTGATAATGAGAGGTCAGTTACAGTGCCCAATAACAATAGGTCAGTTACAGTGCTTGATAATGAGAGGTCAGTTACAGTGACTGATAATGAGAGGTCAGTTACAGTGCCCAATAACAATAGGTCAGTTACAGTGCTTGATAATGAGAGGTCAGTTACAGTGCCCAATAACAATAGGTCAGTTACAGTGCTTGATAATGAGAGGTCAGTTACAGTGCCCAATAACAATAGGTCAGTTACAGTGCTTGATAATGAGAGGTCAGTTACAGTGCCCAATAACAATAGGTCAGTTACAGTGCTTGATAATGAGAGGTCAGTTACAGTGCCCAATAACAATAGGTCAGTTACAGTGCCCAATAACGAGAGGTCAGTTACAGTGCCCAATAACGAGAGGTCAGTTACAGTGCTTGATAATGAGAGGTCAGTTACAGTGCCCAATAACGAGAGGTCAGTTACAGTGACTGATAATGAGAGGTCAGTTACAGTGCCCAATAACGAGAGGTCAGTTACAGTGCCCAATAACGAGAGGTCAGTTACAGTGCCCAATAACAATAGGTCAGTTACAGTGCCCAATAACGAGAGGTCAGTTACAGTGCCCAATAACGAGAGGTCAGTTACAGTGCTTGATAATGAGAGGTCAGTTACAGTGCCCAATAACAATAGGTCAGTTACAGTGCCCAATAACGAGAGGTCAGTTACAGTGCCCAATAACGAGAGGTCAGTTACAGTGCTTGATAATGAGAGGTCAGTTACAGTGCCCAATAACGAGAGGTCAGTTACAGTGACTGATAATGAGAGGTCAGTTACAGTGCCCAATAACGAGAGGTCAGTTACAGTGCCCAATAACGAGAGGTCAGTTACAGTGCTTGATAATGAGAGGTCAGTTACAGTGCCCAATAACGAGAGGTCAGTTACAGTGACTGATAATGAGAGGTCAGTTACAGTGCCCAATAACAATAGGTCAGTTACAGTGCTTGATAATGAGAGGTCAGTTACAGTGCCCAATAACGAGAGGTCAGTTACAGTGACTGATAATGAGAGGTCAGTTACAGTGCCCAATAACGAGAGGTCAGTTACAGTGCCCAATAACGAGAGGTCAGTTACAGTGCTTGATAATGAGAGGTCAGTTACAGTGCCCAATAATGAGAGGTCAGTTACAGTGCCCAATAACAATAGGTCAGTTACAGTGCCCAATAACGAGAGGTCAGTTACAGTGCCCAATAACAATAGGTCAGTTACAGTGCCCAATAACGAGAGGTCAGTTACAGTGCCCAATAACGAGAGGTCAGTTACAGTGCCCAATAACAATAGGTCAGTTACAGTGCCCAATAACGAGAGGTCAGTTACAGTGCCCAATAACGAGAGGTCGGTTGCAGTGACTGATAATGAGAGGTCAGTTACAGTGCCCAATAACAATAGGTCAGTTACAGTGCCCAATAACGAGAGGTCAGTTACAGTGCCCAATAACGAGAGGTCAGTTACAGTGCCCAATAACAATAGGTCAGTTACAGTGCCCAATAACGAGAGGTCAGTTACAGTGCCCAATAACGAGAGGTCGGTTGCAGTGACTGATAATGAGAGGTCAGTTACAGTGCCCAATAACGAGAGGTCAGTTACAGTGCCCAATAACGAGAGGTCAGTTACAGTGCCCAATAACAATAGGTCAGTTACAGTGCCCAATAACGAGAGGTCAGTTACAGTGCCCAATAACGAGAGGTCAGTTACAGTGCTTGATAATGAGAGGTCAGTTACAGTGCCCAATAACGAGAGGTCAGTTACAGTGACTGATAATGAGAGGTCAGTTACAGTGCCCAATAACGAGAGGTCAGTTACAGTGCCCAATAACGAGAGGTCAGTTACAGTGCTTGATAATGAGAGGTCAGTTACAGTGCCCAATAACGAGAGGTCAGTTACAGTGACTGATAATGAGAGGTCAGTTACAGTGCCCAATAACAATAGGTCAGTTACAGTGCTTGATAATGAGAGGTCAGTTACAGTGCCCAATAACGAGAGGTCAGTTACAGTGACTGATAATGAGAGGTCAGTTACAGTGCCCAATAACGAGAGGTCAGTTACAGTGCCCAATAACGAGAGGTCAGTTACAGTGCTTGATAATGAGAGGTCAGTTACAGTGCCCAATAATGAGAGGTCAGTTACAGTGCCCAATAACAATAGGTCAGTTACAGTGCCCAATAACGAGAGGTCAGTTACAGTGCCCAATAACAATAGGTCAGTTACAGTGCCCAATAACGAGAGGTCAGTTACAGTGCCCAATAACAATAGGTCAGTTACAGTGCCCAATAACGAGAGGTCAGTTACAGTGCCCAATAACGAGAGGTCAGTTACAGTGCCCAATAACAATAGGTCAGTTACAGTGCCCAATAACGAGAGGTCAGTTACAGTGCCCAATAACGAGAGGTCGGTTGCAGTGACTGATAATGAGAGGTCAGTTACAGTGCCCAATAACAATAGGTCAGTTACAGTGCCCAATAACAATAGGTCAGTTACAGTGACTGATAATGAGAGGTCAGTTACAGTGCCCAATAACAATAGGTCAGTTACAGTGCCCAATAACGAGAGGTCAGTTACAGTGACTGATAATGAGAGGTCAGTTACAGTGCCCAATAACAATAGGTCAGTTACAGTGCCCAATAACAATAGGTCAGTTACAGTGCCCTATAACGAGAGGTCAGTTACAGTGCCCAATAACAATAGGTCAGTTACAGTGCCCAATAACGAGAGGTCAGTTACAGTGCCCAATAACAATAGGTCAGTTACAGTGCCCAATAACGAGAGGTCAGTTACAGTGACTGATAATGAGAGGTCAGTTACAGTGCCCAATAACAATAGGTCAGTTACAGTGCCCAATAACGAGAGGTCAGTTACAGTGACTGATAATGAGAGGTCAGTTACAGTGCCCAATAACAATAGGTCAGTTACAGTGCCCAATAACAATAGGTCAGTTACAGTGCCCTATAACGAGAGGTCAGTTACAGTGCCCAATAACAATAGGTCAGTTACAGTGCCCAATAACGAGAGGTCAGTTACAGTGCCCTATAACGAGAGGTCAGTTACAGTGCCCAATAACAATAGGTCAGTTACAGTGCCCAATAACGAGAGGTCAGTTACAGTGCCCAATAACAATAGGTCAGTTACAGTGCCCAATAACGAGAGGTCAGTTACAGTGACTGATAATGAGAGGTCAGTTACAGTGACTGATAATGAGAGGTCAGTTACAGTGCCCAATAACAATAGGTCAGTTACAGTGCCCTATAACGAGAGGTCAGTTACAGTGCCCAATAACGAGAGGTCAGTTACAGTGCCCAATAACAATAGGTCAGTTACAGTGCCCAATAACGAGAGGTCAGTTACAGTGCCCAATAACAATAGGTCAGTTACAGTGCCCAATAACGAGAGGTCAGTTACAGTGACTGATAATGAGAGGTCAGTTACAGTGACTGATAATGAGAGGTCAGTTACAGTGCCCAATAACAATAGGTCAGTTACAGTGCCCTATAACGAGAGGTCAGTTACAGTGCCCTATAACGAGAGGTCAGTTACAGTGCCCAATAACAATAGGTCAGTTACAGTGCCCAATAACGAGAGGT
The DNA here is from genome assembly GCF_036365525.1 of Heterodontus francisci. Classification (NCBI taxonomy): domain Eukaryota; kingdom Metazoa; phylum Chordata; class Chondrichthyes; order Heterodontiformes; family Heterodontidae; genus Heterodontus; species Heterodontus francisci. The sequence goes on from NC_090388.1 coordinate 80,244,607, forward strand.
CAGTTACAGTGACTGATAATGAGAGGTCAGTTACAGTGACTGATAATGAGAGGTCAGTTACAGTGCCCAATAACGAGAGGTCAGTTACAGTGACTGATAATGAGAGGTCAGTTACAGTGACTGATAATGAGAGGTCAGTTACAGTGCCCAATAACAATAGGTCAGTTACAGTGCCCAATAACGAGAGGTCAGTTACAGTGCCCAATAACGAGAGGTCAGTTACAGTGCCCAATAACGAGAGGTCAGTTACAGTGCCCAATAACAATAGGTCAGTTACAGTGCCCTATAACGAGAGGTCAGTTACAGTGCCCAATAACAATAGGTCAGTTACAGTGCCCTATAACGAGAGGTCAGTTACAGTGCCCAATAACAATAGGTCAGTTACAGTGCCCTATAACGAGAGGTCAGTTACAGTGCCCAATAACAATAGGTCAGTTACAGTGCCCAATAACGAGAGGTCAGTTACAGTGCCCAATAACAATAGGTCAGTTACAGTGCCCAATAACGAGAGGTCAGTTACAGTGACTGATAATGAGAGGTCAGTTACAGTGACTGATAATGAGAGGTCAGTTACAGTGCCCAATAACAATAGGTCAGTTACAGTGCCCAATAACAATAGGTCAGTTACAGTGCCCAATAATGAGAGGTCAGTTACAGTGCCCAATAACAATAGGTCAGTTACAGTGCCCAATAACGAGAGGTCAGTTACAGTGACTGATAATGAGAGGTCAGTTACAGTGCCCAATAACAATAGGTCAGTTACAGTGCCCAATAACAATAGGTCAGTTACAGTGACTGATAATGAGAGGTCAGTTACAGTGCCCAATAACAATCGGTCAGTTACAGTGCCCAATAACAAGAGGTCAGTTACAGTGACTGATAATGAGAGGTCAGTTACAGTGCCCAATAACAATCGGTCAGTTACAGTGCCCAATAACGAGAGGTCAGTTACAGTGCCCAATAACAATAGGTCAGTTACAGTGCCCAATAACGAGAGGTCAGTTACAGTGCCCAATAACAATAGGTCAGTTACAGTGCCCAATAACGAGAGGTCAGTTACAGTGCCCAATAACAATAGGTCAGTTACAGTGCCCAATAACGAGAGGTCAGTTACAGTGCCCAATAACGAGAGGTCAGTTACAGTGCTTGATAATGAGAGGTCAGTTACAGTGCCCAATAACGAGAGGTCAGTTACAGTGCCCAATAACAATAGGTCAGTTACAGTGCCCAATAACGAGAGGTCAGTTACAGTGCCCAATAACGAGAGGTCAGTTACAGTGCCCAATAACGAGAGGTCAGTTACAGTGCTTGATAATGAGAGGTCAGTTACAGTGCCCAATAACGAGAGGTCAGTTACAGTGCCCAATAACAATAGGTCAGTTACAGTGCCCAATAACAATAGGTCAGTTACAGTGCCCAATAACGAGAGGTCAGTTACAGTGCCCAATAACGAGAGGTCAGTTACAGTGCTTGATAATGAGAGGTCAGTTACAGTGCCCAATAACGAGAGGTCAGTTACAGTGCCCAATAACGAGAGGTCAGTTACAGTGCCCAATAACGAGAGGTCAGTTACAGTGCTTGATAATGAGAGGTCAGTTACAGTGCCCAATAACGAGAGGTCAGTTACAGTGCCCAATAACAATAGGTCAGTTACAGTGCCCAATAACGAGAGGTCAGTTACAGTGCCCAATAACGAGAGGTCAGTTACAGTGCTTGATAATGAGAGGTCAGTTACAGTGCCCAATAACGAGAGGTCAGTTACAGTGCCCAATAACAATAGGTCAGTTACAGTGCCCAATAACGAGAGGTCAGTTACAGTGCCCAATACCGAGAGGTCAGTTACAGTGCCCAATAACGAGAGGTCAGTTACAGTGCCCAATAACAATAGGTCAGTTACAGTGCCCAATAACAATAGGTCAGTTACAGTGCCCAATAACGAGAGGTCAGTTACAGTGCCCAATAACAATAGGTCAGTTACAGTGCCCAATAACGAGAGGTCAGTTACAGTGCCCAATAACAATAGGTCAGTTACAGTGCCCAATAACAATAGGTCAGTTACAGTGCCCAATAACGAGAGGTCAGTTACAGTGCCCAATAACGAGAGGTCAGTTACAGTGCCCAATAACAATAGGTCAGTTACAGTGCCCAATAACGAGAGGTCAGTTACAGTGCCCAATAACGAGATGTCAGTTACAGTGACTGATAATGAGAGGTCAGTTACAGTGCCCAATAACAATAGGTCAGTTACAGTGCCCAATAACGAGAGGTCAGTTACAGTGACTGATAATGAGAGGTCAGTTACAGTGCCCAATAACAATAGGTCAGTTACAGTGCCCAATAACGAGAGGTCAGTTACAGTGCCCAATAACGAGAGGTCAGTTACAGTGCCCAATAACAATAGGTCAGTTACAGTGCCCAATAACGAGAGGTCAGTTACAGTGCCCAATAACGAGAGGTCAGTTACAGTGCCCAATAACAATAGGTCAGTTACAGTGCCCAATAACGAGAGGTCAGTTACAGTGCCCAATAACAATAGGTCAGTTACAGTGCCCAATAACGAGAGGTCAGTTACAGTGCCCAATAACGAGAGGTCAGTTACAGTGACTGATAATGAGAGGTCAGTTACAGTGACTGATAATGAGAGGTCAGTTACAGTGCCCAATAACAATAGGTCAGTTACAGTGCCCAATAACGAGAGGTCAGTTACAGTGCCCAATAACGAGAGGTCAGTTACAGTGCCCAATAACAATAGGTCAGTTACAGTGCCCAATAACAATAGGTCAGTTACAGTGCCCAATAACGAGAGGTCAGTTACAGTGCTTGATAATGAGAGGTCAGTTACAGTGCCCAATAACAAGAGGTCAGTTACAGTGACTGATAATGAGAGGTCAGTTACAGTGCCCAATAACAATAGGTCAGTTACAGTGCCCAATAACGAGAGGTCAGTTACAGTGCTTGATAATGAGAGGTCAGTTACAGTGCCCAATAACGAGAGGTCAGTTACAGTGCTTGATAATGAGAGGTCAGTTACAGTGCCCAATAACAAGAGGTCAGTTACAGTGACTGATAATGAGAGGTCAGTTACAGTGCCCAATAACAATAGGTCAGTTACAGTGCCCAATAACGAGAGGTCAGTTACAGTGCTTGATAATGAGAGGTCAGTTACAGTGCCCAATAACAAGAGGTCAGTTACAGTGACTGATAATGAGAGGTCAGTTACAGTGCCCAATAACAATAGGTCAGTTACAGTGCCCAATAACGAGAGGTCAGTTACAGTGCCCAATAACGAGAGGTCAGTTACAGTGACTGATAATGAGAGGTCAGTTACAGTGACTGATAATGAGAGGTCAGTTACAGTGCCCAATAACAATAGGTCAGTTACAGTGCCCAATAACGAGAGGTCAGTTACAGTGCCCAATAACGAGAGGTCAGTTACAGTGCCCAATAACGAGAGGTCAGTTACAGTGCCCAATAACAATAGGTCAGTTACAGTGCCCAATAACGAGAGGTCAGTTACAGTGCTTGATAATGAGAGGTCAGTTACAGTGCCCAATAACAAGAGGTCAGTTACAGTGACTGATAATGAGAGGTCAGTTACAGTGCCCAATAACAATAGGTCAGTTACAGTGCTTGATAATGAGAGGTCAGTTACAGTGCCCAATAACAAGAGGTCAGTTACAGTGACTGATAATGAGAGGTCAGTTACAGTGCCCAATAACGAGAGGTCAGTTACAGTGCTTGATAATGAGAGGTCAGTTACAGTGCCCAATAACGAGAGGTCAGTTACAGTGCTTGATAATGAGAGGTCAGTTACAGTGCCCAATAACGAGAGGTCAGTTACAGTGCTTGATAATGAGAGGTCAGTTACAGTGCCCAATACCGAGAGGTCAGTTACAGTGCCCAATAACAAGAGGTCAGTTACAGTGACTGATAATGAGAGGTCAGTTACAGTGCCCAATAACAATAGGTCAGTTACAGTGCCCAATAACGAGAGGTCAGTTACAGTGCTTGATAATGAGAGGTCAGTTACAGTGCCCAATAACAAGAGGTCAGTTACAGTGACTGATAATGAGAGGTCAGTTACAGTGCCCAATAACAATAGGTCAGTTACAGTGCCCAATAACAAGAGGTCAGTTACAGTGACTGATAATGAGAGGTCAGTTACAGTGCCCAATAACAATAGGTCAGTTACAGTGCCCAATAACAAGAGGTCAGTTACAGTGACTGATAATGAGAGGTCAGTTACAGTGCCCAATAACGAGAGGTCAGTTACAGTGCCCAATAACGAGAGGTCAGTTACAGTGCCCAATAACAATAGGTCAGTTACAGTGCCCAATAACAATAGGTCAGTTACAGTGCCCAATAACGAGAGGTCAGTTACAGTGCCCAATAACAATAGGTCAGTTACAGTGCCCAATAACGAGAGGTCAGTTACAGTGACTGATAATGAGAGGTCAGTTACAGTGCCCAATAACAATAGGTCAGTTACAGTGCTTGATAATGAGAGGTCAGTTACAGTGCCCAATAACGAGAGGTCAGTTACAGTGCTTGATAATGAGAGGTCAGTTACAGTGCCCAATAACAAGAGGTCAGTTACAGTGCCCAATAACGAGAGGTCAGTTACAGTGCCCAATAACAATAGGTCAGTTACAGTGCCCAATAACGAGAGGTCAGTTACAGTGACTGATAATGAGAGGTCAGTTACAGTGCCCAATAACAATAGGTCAGTTACAGTGCTTGATAATGAGAGGTCATTTACAGTGCCCAATAACGAGAGGTCAGTTACAGTGCTTGATAATGAGAGGTCAGTTACAGTGCCCAATAACGAGAGGTCAGTTACAGTGCTTGATAATGAGAGGTCAGTTACAGTGCCCAATAACAATAGGTCAGTTACAGTGCCCAATAACAAGAGGTCAGTTACAGTGACTGATAATGAGAGGTCAGTTACAGTGCCCAATAACAATAGGTCAGTTACAGTGCTTGATAATGAGAGGTCAGTTACAGTGCCCAATAACGAGAGGTCAGTTACAGTGCTTGATAATGAGAGGTCAGTTACAGTGCCCAATAACGAGAGGTCAGTTACAGTGCCCAATAACGAGAGGTCAGTTACAGTGCCCAATAACAATAGGTCAGTTACAGTGCTTGATAATGAGAGGTCAGTTACAGTGCCCAATAACGAGAGGTCAGTTACAGTGCCCAATAACAATAGGTCAGTTACAGTGCCCAATAACGAGAGGTCAGTTACAGTGCCCAATAACGAGAGGTCAGTTACAGTGCCCAATAACAAGAGGTCAGTTACAGTGCTTGATAATGAGAGGTCAGTTACAGTGCCCAATAACGAGAGGTCAGTTACAGTGCCCAATAACAAGAGGTCAGTTACAGTGCTTGATAATGAGAGGTCAGTTACAGTGCCCAATAACAATAGGTCAGTTACAGTGCCCAATAACGAGAGGTCAGTTACAGTGCCCAATAACAAGAGGTCAGTTACAGTGCTTGATAATGAGAGGTCAGTTACAGTGCTTGATAATGAGAGGTCAGTTACAGTGCCCAATAACAATAGGTCAGTTACAGTGCCCAATAACGAGAGGTCAGTTACAGTGCCCAATAACAATAGGTCAGTTACAGTGCCCAATAACAATAGGTCAGTTACAGTGCCCAATAACGAGAGGTCAGTTACAGTGCCCAATAACAATAGGTCAGTTACAGTGCCCAATAACGAGAGGTCAGTTACAGTGCCCAATAACAATAGGTCAGTTACAGTGCCCAATAACGAGAGGTCAGTTACAGTGCCCAATAACAAGAGGTCAGTTACAGTGCTTGATAATGAGAGGTCAGTTACAGTGCCCAATAACGAGAGGTCAGTTACAGTGCTTGATAATGAGAGGTCAGTTACAGTGCCCAATAACGAGAGGTCAGTTACAGTGCCCAATAACGAGAGGTCAGTTACAGTGCCCAATAACAATAGGTCAGTTACAGTGCTTGATAATGAGAGGTCAGTTACAGTGCCCAATAACGAGAGGTCAGTTACAGTGCCCAATAACAATAGGTCAGTTACAGTGCCCAATAACGAGAGGTCAGTTACAGTGCCCAATAACGAGAGGTCAGTTACAGTGCCCAATAACGAGAGGTCAGTTACAGTGCCCAATAACAAGAGGTCAGTTACAGTGCTTGATAATGAGAGGTCAGTTACAGTGCCCAATAACGAGAGGTCAGTTACAGTGCCCAATAACAAGAGGTCAGTTACAGTGCTTGATAATGAGAGGTCAGTTACAGTGCCCAATAACAATAGGTCAGTTACAGTGCCCAATAACGAGAGGTCAGTTACAGTGCCCAATAACAAGAGGTCAGTTACAGTGCTTGATAATGAGAGGTCAGTTACAGTGCTTGATAATGAGAGGTCAGTTACAGTGCCCAATAACAATAGGTCAGTTACAGTGCCCAATAACAATAGGTCAGTTACAGTGCCCAATAACGAGAGGTCAGTTACAGTGCCCAATAACAATAGGTCAGTTACAGTGCCCAATAACGAGAGGTCAGTTACAGTGCCCAATAACAATAGGTCAGTTACAGTGCCCAATAACGAGAGGTCAGTTACAGTGCCCAATAACAAGAGGTCAGTTACAGTGCTTGATAATGAGAGGTCAGTTACAGTGCCCAATAACGAGAGGTCAGTTACAGTGCCCAATAACAATAGGTCAGTTACAGTGCTTGATAATGAGAGGTCAGTTACAGTGCCCAATAACGAGAGGTCAGTTACAGTGCCCAATAACAAGAGGTCAGTTACAGTGACTGATAATGAGAGGTCAGTTACAGTGCCCAATAACAATAGGTCAGTTACAGTGCCCAATACCGAGAGGTCAGTTACAGTGCCCAATAACAATAGGTCAGTTACAGTGACTGATAATGAGAGGTCAGTTACAGTGCCCAATAACAATAGGTCAGTTACAGTGACTGATAATGAGAGGTCAGTTACAGTGCCCAATAACAATAGGTCAGTTACAGTGACTGATAATGAGAGGTCAGTTACAGTGCCCAATAACAATAGGTCAGTTACAGTGCTTGATAATGAGAGGTCAGTTACAGTGCCCAATAACGAGAGGTCAGTTACAGTGCCCAATAACAAGAGGTCAGTTACAGTGACTGATAATGAGAGGTCAGTTACAGTGCCCAATAACAATAGGTCAGTTACAGTGCCCAATACCGAGAGGTCAGTTACAGTGACTGATAATGAGAGGTCAGTTACAGTGACTGATAATGAGAGGTCAGTTACAGTGCCCAATACCGAGAGGTCAGTTACAGTGACTGATAATGAGAGGTCAGTTACAGTGCCCAATAACAATAGGTCAGTTACAGTGCCCAATAACAATAGGTCAGTTACAGTGCCCAATAACAATAGGTCAGTTACAGTGCCCGATAATGAGAGGTCAATTACAATGTCCACTAACGAGAGGTCAGTCATGGTATTCTATGATACGTGAACTCAGTACAAACCAGGGATTGAACACTAGACATTCCTGGTCTGTCGGGCTTCTGTACATACTGGATTAAGTCAGGAATTAGTTCATTTTAATTTCTAATCTTAGTAAAACCTTGGAATGCATGTAATTATTGCAGCTGGGCTAATTGGTAGTTCATTCTGCCAGTTGAAGGTAAGTCACGCATGCTATTAAACACAGATGACCCACTTTTCATAGTGTAGTCCCAGCACTTAATTATTTAGCATTTCCCTCTTCGCAAACCATTTCATGCTAATACTGGCTCGCTCATTGATGCTAAAGCCCAATTACTCGATATCAAAGTTTTTATATAAACCCTATTTATTAATGAATTAGATGAGGGGACAGAAAGCCACTTATTCAAATCTGCCCACAACGCAAATGCTCGGCTGCATTGCAGGCAGTGTAGATGGAAGCATAAAACTACAAAGAGATATTGATAGTTGAAGTGAATGACGAAAACCGCAGCAAAATGAATGTCAATGAAGGCAAATGCGAGGTCATCTAATTTGGAGCTAAAAAGGATAGAACAGGCACTTTATAAATAGCAAAAATTGAGAAACAGTGAAGGTCCAATGAGACTTAAGGGTCCAGGTACATAGATCATTAAAGTGCTGTGAACGAGTACAGAAAATGATCAAAATAGCTAATGGAATGCTGGCATTTATATTTGGAGGACTAGAATACATGGAGGTAGAAGTCATGCTTCAATTGTATAAAGTCCTGATTAAACCACACCTAGATTACTGTGAACAGTTCTGGGCACCACCACATAGGGAGGACACATTAGCCTTGGAGGGAGTGCGCATCGATTTACCAGAATGATACCTGAATTACAAGGAGGGATTACACAAACTCGGGTTACATTGCCTGGAATTTAGAAGGATATGGATGATTTGATTGAACTTTTCAAGATATTAAGGGGAACAGATAGGGTAGTTAAGGGAACTATTCCCACTGGGTGGGGAGTTTAGACCTAGAGAGCATAGATGATGAATTAGAGCCAAACCCTTCAGGAGTGAAATTAGGAAACACTTCTGCACACAGACGGCTTCTGGCACCGGGCTGAAAAGGCGGGGAGAAACCCACCTCGGCCATTTGGTGGCCCCTCACCGGCGTAATTGTACAGCCCTCGGGCAATTAACAGCCTGGTGCCGGGATCCCTGTTCCTTTAAATATGGGGATTCTCCCTCCAAAAGCTGCTGGCCAATCAGAGGGCTGGCAGCTCAGTAGTATCGGCAGCGCCACCAAGAGCATTGGGTAAGAGCCCATGGGATCCAGGGCAATTTGACAAATTGGATCCAAAATTGGTTCAGTGGCAAGAGGCAGAGGGTAATGGTCGAGGGTTGTTTTTGCGAGTGGAAGCCTGTGATCAGTGGTGCACCACAGGGACTGGTGCTGGGACCCTTGCTGTTTGTAGTGTACATTAATGATTTAGATGTGAATACAGGAAGTGTGATCAGTAAGCTCACAGATGACATGAAAATTGGTGGTGTCATAAATAGTGAGGAGGAAAGCCTTAGATTACAGGACGTTATAGATGGGCTAGTAAGATGGGTGGAGCAGTGAGAAGTGGAATTTAATCCTGAAAAGTGTGAGGTGATGCATTTTGGGAGGACTAAGAAGGCAAGGGAATACACAATAGATGGTAGGACGCTAGGAAGCATAGAGGGTCAGAGGGACCTTGGTGTACATGTCCATAGATCACTGAAGGCAGCAGCACAGGTAGATAAGGTGATTAGGAAAGCATATGGAATACTTGCCTTTATTAGCCGAGGCATAGAATATAAGGTTACGATGGAGCTGTACAAAACGCTAGTTTGGCCACAACTGGAGAACTGTGTACAGTTCTAGTCACAACGCTATAGGAAGGATGTGATTGCACTGCAAAGGGTGCAGAGGAGATTCACCAGGATGTTGCCTGGGCTGGAACATTTCAGCTATGAAGAGAGACTGGATCAGCTAGGGTTGTTTTCCTTACAGCGGAGAAGGCTGAGGAGGGACCTGATTGAGGTATACAAAATTATGAGGGACATTGATAGGGTACATAGGAAGAAACTTTTTCCCTTAGCGGAGGGGTCAATAACCAGGGGGCATAGATTTAAGGTAAGGGGCAGGAGGATTACAGGGGATTTGAGGAATGGGATGGGATACAGAGTGGAGTTTCAGTAGGGGGTGATGCACAGTCAAATATCGAAGAGAAAATGAGTCAGTCTGGAAGGCAGAGCAAATATAGACCTGTTAAGACACAAGTGAAAAATGCAATGCTGGATTGTATCTATTTTAATGCAAGCAGTCTTACTAGTAAGGCAGATGAATTGAGGCATTGATTATCACATGGCATTATGATATTATTGCTATCACAGAGGCATGGTTGAGGGAGGAGCAGGACTGGCAGCTCAATATTCCAGGGTATAGAATCTTCAGGCATGACAGGGGAGGGGGTAAAAGAGGAGGTGGCATTGCACTGTTGATCAAGGAGTCAATTACTGCATTAAGGAGGGATGATATTTTAGAAGGTTCCTCAAATGAGGCCATATGGGTAGAACTTAAAAGCAAAAAGGGGGCAATCACTTGGCTGGGCGTGTACTACAGGCCTCCAAACAGTCAGGGAGAGATAGAGGAGCAGATATGTAGGCAAATCTCAGAGAGGTGTAAAAATAATAGGGTAATAATAGGAGGGGATTTCAACTTCCCCAATTTCAACTGGGATGGTCTTAGTGCAAAAGGCTTAAAGGGGGCAGAATTCTTAAAATGCATACAGGAGAGCTTTTTGAGCCAGTACGTAGAAAGTCCTACAAGAGAAGGGGCGGTACTGGACCTAATCCTATGGAATGAAGCTGGACAAGTGGTAGAAGTGTCAGTGGGGGAGCATTTTGGGGATAGTGACCATAACTCTGTAAGATTTAAGGTAGTTATGGAAAAGGACAAAGATGGACCGAAAATAAAGGTACTGAATTGGGGGAAGGCCGATTTCAATTTGATAAAACAGGATCTGGCCAAAGTGGACTGGGAGCAGCTACTTGTAGGAAAGTCAACATCAGATCAGTGGGAGTCATTCAAAGAGGAAATAGTGATAGTTCAGAGCCAACTTGTACCCATTAAGGTGAAGGGTAGGACTAACAAGTCCAGGGAACCCTGGATGTCAAGGGATATAGAGGATTGGATATGGAAAAAAAAGGCAGCTTATGGCAGATTCAGAACACTGAAAACAGCAGAGGCCCTAGAGGAGTATGGAAAGTGCAGGGAGGTACTTAAAAAAGTAATTAGGAGAGCGAAGAGGGGACATGGAAAAACACTGGCGGGCAAGATAAAGGAAAATCCTAAGGTGTTTTTTAAGTATATTAAGGGCAAGAGGATAACCAGGGAAAGAGTAGGGACCATTAGGGACCAAAGTGGCAATCTGTGTGTGGAGTCAGAGGACATAGGTGAGGTTTTAAATGATTACTTTTCATCTGTGTTCACTATGGAGAGGGACAATGTAGGTGTAGAGATCAGGGAGGGGGATTGTGATATACTTGAACATATTAGCATTGAAAGGGAAGAAGTATTAGCTGTTTTAGCAGGCTTAAAAGTGGATAAATCCCCAGGCCCAGATGAGATGTATCCCAGGCTGTTATGTGAGGCAAGGGAGGAGATTGCAGGGGCTCTGACACAAATTTTCAAGTCCTCTCTGGCCACAGGAGAGGTACTAGAGCACTGGAGGACAGCGAATGTGGTACCATTATTTAAGAAGGGTAGCAGGGATAAACCAGGTAATTACAGGCCGGTGAGTCTAACATCATTGATAGGGAAAATATTGGAAAAAATTCTGAGGGACAGGATTAATCTCCACTTGGAGAGGCAGGAATTAATCAGGGATAGTCAGCATGGCTTTGTCAGGGGGAGAACGTGTCTGAGAAACTTGATTGAATTTTTTGAGGTGGTGACGAAATGTATAGATGAGGGTAAAGCAGTTGATGTAGTCTATATGGACTTCAGTAAGGCTTTTGATAAGGTCCTACATGGGAGGTTGGTTAAGAAGGTAAGAGCCCATGGGATCCAGGGCAATTTGACAAATTGGATCCAAAATTGGCTTAGTGGCAGGAAACAAAGGGTAATGGTCCAGGGTTGTTTTTGTAAGTGGAAGCCTGTGACTAGTGGTGTACTACAGGGATCGGTGCTGGGTCCCTTGCTGTTTGTAGTGTACAATAATGATATAGACGTGAATATAGGAGGTATGATCGGTAAGTTTGCAGATGACACGAAAATTGGTGGTGTCATAAATAGTGAGCAGGAAAGCCTTAGATTACAGGACGATGGGCTGGTAAGATGGGTGGAGCTTGGCAAGTGGAATTTAATCCTGAGAAGTGTGAGGTGATGCATTTTGGGAGGACTAACAAGGCAATGGAATATACAATGGATGGTGGGACCCTAGGAAGTACAGAGGGTCAGACGGACCTTGGTGTACTTGTCCATAGATCACTGAAGGCAGCAACACAGGTAGATAAGGTGGTTAGGAAAGCATATAGGATACTTGCCATTATTAGCCAAGGCATAGAATATAAGAGCAGGGAGGTTATGATGGAGCTGTATAAAATGCTAGTTAGGCCACAATTGGAGTACTGTGTACAGTTCTGGGCACCACACTATCGGAAGGATGTAATTGCACTGCAGAGGGTGCAGAGGAGATTCACCAGGATGTTGCCTGGGCTGGAGAATTTCAGCTATGAAGAGAGACTGAAAAGGCTGGGGTTGCTTTCCTTAGAGCAGAGAAGGCTGAGGGGGGACATGATTGAGGTATACAAAATTATGAGGGGCATTGATAGGTTAGATGGGAAGAAACTTTTTCCCTTAGTGGAGGTGTCAATAACCAGGTGGCATAGATTTAAGGTATGGTGCAAGAGGTTTAGAGGGGATTTGAGGAAAAAATATTTCTCCCAGAGGGTGGTTGGAATCTGGAACGCACTGCCTGAAGAGGTGGTAGAGGCAGGAACCCTCACAACATTTTAGAATTATTTAGATGAGTACTTGAAACGCCATAGCATACAAGGCTTTAGGCCAAGTGCTGGAAAATGGGATTAGAATAGGTAGGTGTATGATGGCCAGCATGGACACGATGGGCCAAAGGGCCTGTTTCTGTGCTGTATAACTCTATGACTCTATGACTACCATTACTGCAAGAGGCCTTGGACTCCAGCACTGGAGCCGGGACCCAAGGTGAGTGAGACTGGGTCAGAGCCTGCCAGACTGGCAGGCCCCAGCGAGAAGGGGGAGGGTGGGTGTTTAGTGCCGGGGGAGGGGGGGTTAACGTAGGTGGAGTTTTTCCCACCGGGGGCCCTCAGTGAGCAATCTGTGGCCCACCAAGGAGGCCCCCTCCCCCAAGCCCATAGGGAGGTCACCTTGTTTTTACTGGGCGACCTCTCCGCATGGCAGAGGCCCCCCCACGACCCTAGTTGAATCACAACAGCAGCAGAAGGAGGCCCTTAAGTGGCCTGTCAAATGCCACTGGGTGGGAAGGCCGTCGTCAGCCTATCCTGCCCCTGTCTAAATTCCGGTGCAATGGGAAGGCAACGGTCCCTCTGCCCCTGCCCCCTGCCTCCCATCGCAATTCTATGGGGTCTCCAGCCTCTGAACCCATCTCCGGGGGCCCCATAAAATTCAGCCCAAATCATCTACTTCTACGCCATTTTTCCCCACTATCCCCATGTCCCTCGATGTCATTAGTATTCAGAAATCTATCGATTTCTGTCTTGAACATGTTCTATGATTGAGCTTCCATGGCCCTCTGGTGTAGAGAATTCCAAAGATTCATCACCCTCTGAGTAAAGAAATTCCCCCTCCTCTCAGTCTTAAATGACCTGCCCATTATTCTGAGACTGTGTCCCCTTTGTTCTCGACTTACCAGCCAGAGGAAACATCCTATCCACATCCACCCTGTCACACCCGGTAAGAATTTTGTACGTTTCAATGAGATCACCTCTCATGCTTCGAAACTCTAGTGAATACGGGCCCAGTTTCTGCAATCTCTGCTCATAAAACAATCCCGCCATCCCAGGGATTATTCTGGTGAACCTCCATTGCACTCCCTCTATGGCAAGTATATCCTTTCTTAGATAAGCAGACCAAAACTGTACACAATACTCCAGGTGCAGTCTCACCAAGGCTTTAGAAAGTTGCAACAAGACATCTTTACTCCTGTCCTCAAATCCCCTTGTGATAAAGGCCAACATACCATTTGCTTTCTTAATTGCTTGCTGCACCTGCATCCTAGCTTTTAGTGACTCATAAACAAGGACACCCAGGTCTCTCTGGGCATCAACACTTTCCAACCTCTCACCATTTAAGAAATACACTGCCTTTCTATTTTTTCTACCAATAACTTCATACCTATTTACATTATATTCCATCTGCCATGTTCTTGCCCATTCACTTCGTCTGTCCAAGTCCGCTTGAAGCCTCCTTGCATCTTCCTCACAACTTACATTCCCACCTAGTTTTGTGTCATTAGCAACTTTTGAAATATTGCATTTGGTACCCACATCTAAATCATTTATATAGATTGTGAACAGCTGTGGCCCCAGCACTGATCCTTGCGGTACCCCACTGGTAACCGCCTGCCATCCTGAGAATGACCCATTTATTCCTACTCTCTGCTTTCTGTCTGTTAACCAACCCTCAATCCATTGCAGTATATTACCCCCCATCCCATGTGCTCTAATTTTGTTCACTAACGTCCTGGGACCTTATCAAAAGCCTTCTGAAAATCCAAATATACCACATCCACTGGTTCTCCTTTATCTTTGCTACAAGTAACACCCTCCAAAAACTCCAGCAGGTTTGTCAAATATGATTTCTCTTTCATAAATCCATGCCCAAATCCCCTTGAAGTTTCCTTGCATCTTCCTCACAATTTACATTCCCTCCTAGTTTTGTGTCATCCATAAATTAGGAAAAGAAGACTTTGACACTCAGAACCTCTCTCATTACTGTCCTGGTGACAGCAAAATTATTACCACATCTGTGAGCAGTTTCATTATACACCAAATCTTGCTATACATTGCCCATGTCTTGGGAAATTAAATGAGGAAATATGAGAATGGCAGCAGAACCTGTTCTCCTGCTCACCCTCATTCATTATTACATCTGAAACTAATCATTTGTGTGTGTGGGTATCAATAATATCATGGATTGCATAGATAATCTGGTTTAATTCTTCTTGTAACATGGCTGATGACTCTACTATCACAGAAGGGCAGGCTCGAGGTACAATAGAGGAGGGGTAATAATTTGAGTTCCATTCTATGCTTTACTGCTGCGAAAAATCAAATGAAAAATTTTAAAGCCTTAATAGCCAGTGTTGGCAAGTCAAAAGTTGATTTGCTACAATGAAAAATGCAGTGATAAATCCCACAGCTTTCTATATTTACCGCCTGCATCGCGATTTACTGCCCAAGCATTGTAATTTGGAACAGAACTGAATGATACAACATTGCTTACCTTACACATGAGACATATTCTAAAACTTTCTGCTTCTCTCCCTCTCTGTCAACCTTCAAATCCCTGCCAATTCTGGCCTTTTGTGAATACCCAATTTGCATCGCTCCACCATTGGTGGCCATATCTTCAATTGCCTAGGTGCTGGAGTTTCCTCCCTAAACCTCTCCACCTGTCTATCTCTCTGTCCTTCTTTAAAACACTGCTTAGAAGCTACCTCTTTTATCTGTGCCTGTGAAGCACTTTGGGCTTTTTTTACTATGTTAAAGACACTGCATAAATGAAAGTTGTTGTTGTTGTTGTTGGAAAATCAATGAGACCAATAATGTGGTTTGGAACCATTACTCTTCTGAGATTGTGTGTGCCTATAGTGCCTCTGGCTGAGCTAATTTTGTACTAGAATGCCTGATCGAGCACCATGGAGAGTGTGACTACTCTAGGCCTTTGACAGAAGACCCCAGGCCCCTCCCTCAGCTGAAAACTCAACCTTGACTGTAGTCTACTTTTACTCTTCAGTCTGTCTTCTATACATTTTGATAGTGGAGTTCCGAAACAAAGCCGTAGTTGTCCAGGAGCCAGCTTCCAAACAGATCTCTGGGCATGGTGGAGGACCGCTCACCAGCAGAGGAATGGCAGGTGTTGCCATGTCTCTCAGGTCAAAGCCATATTTGTTTTCCCATGCAACTCTGCTCAAATGACGATAAATGTGTGACATAAAATATAAGCCCAGGAAGCTGCAGCAACAACCGTTGTAGCACCTTTAGTTGCATGCTGAAAGCACAGCAGAAGTTTTCACATGTATGCTGACAGCACCCATCTCTGCCTCACCACCACCTCTCTCGACTCTTCCACTGTTGCTAAATTATCAGACTGCTTATCTGACATCCAGTGCTGGATAAGCAGAGATTTCCTCCAATTAAATATTGGGAAGACTGGAGCCATTGTTTTTGGTCCCCACTTCAAATATCCGTTCCACAGCCACTGATTCCATCCCTCTCCCTGGCAACAGTCTGAGAGGAAACCAATCTGTTCGAACCTTGGTGTCACATTTGACCCCGAGATAAACTTGCAACCACATATTCGTGCCATCGATAAGACCACCTATTTCCACCTTAGTAACATCGCCCAACTTCACTCCGCCTCAGTTCATCTGCTGCTGAAACCCTCATTCATGCCTTTGTTATCTCTAGACTTGACTATTCCAATGCACTCCTGGCTGGTCTCCCACATTCTACCCTCCATAACCTCGAAGACATCCAAAACTCTTCTGCCCATGTCTAAACTCACACCAAGTCCCATTCCCTTATCATCCCTGTGCTCGCTCCCAGTCAAGCAACGTCTTGATTTTAAAATTTTCATCCTTGTTTTCAAATCCCTCCATGGCCGCACCCCTCCCTATCTCTGTAATCTCTTTCAGCCCCACAACCCTCCAAAATATCTGTGCACCTCTAATTCTGGTCTCTTGAGCATCTCCGATTTTAATCGCTCCGCCATTAGTGGCCATGCTTTCGGTTGCCGAGGCCCTAAGCTCTGGAACACCCTCTCTAAACCTCTCCACTTCTCCATCTCGCTTTCCTCCTTTAAGACACTCCTTAAAACCTACCTCTTTGACCAAACTTTTGATTATCTGCCCTAATATCTCCATAAGTGGTTCAGTGTCATATTATGTTTTATAATGCTCCTGTTAAGTGCCTGGAATGTTTCATTATGTTAAGGGTGCTATATAAATATTAGTTGTTGTTGACTCATCTACTGATTCAACACAAGTAGAGGACCTTCATATTCAGAGCCAAACATTGTCACCCAACTGCCATCTATTCCACTTCTTCCTCTCATTGATGAACCATACAATGATTTTCACTTGGGTAAATCGGTGCTAAGGTGGTGGTAAGGGCCTAAAAACTGGGTCAGTGAACGCAAACAATTGCCCACTGCCCCTTTCAATTTAGATCACTGCTATAAGAAACTGTAATGTGTAAGAAGCTATAATATTCTCGACTAACTTGAGAACTTGTGGTTGAGACTTGTAGAAGCTATTCAGGAACATTGACAGTTTAGGTAAGATGTGATGTGCTGTTTACTGTAGCCAATTGTACAGAAACCTGACCAAATTTACCAGCATGCTTTACAAGGCCAAAAGTGACTTTTCGAAGTTAAGGAACCTGTAGGATGCTGCAGGCTGCTTCTCCACAGATAAACAAGAACACTGGACAGTGATGGGAAACAACACTTTCAAGGCCATGAAATGTTTAAATGTGAAGGCCCACTGTCATAAAAAGAGAGTTAAACACAACAGACAAGCACACTTTAAAGCTGTGTTGTTATTATGCTTGCTGGAATTCAAGGTTGATTAATGTGTAGAACTGTAGTATTGTTTCAATAATCTGATAAGATCAGTTGGACTGGATAGCCATTATGAACAGCTCTGAGCACAAGTGAGTGGCAACAGGAAAATATGAATGAGGAAGCTCTGAAAGATAGTTTACAAAGCAGAGATGAGATGTTTCGAGAGAGTTTTGGAAAATAGCCTAGGATGAGATAATGGATAATCATGAAAAAGCTTGGTTGACCAAAGGCAAAAGGCATGGGTGAAAGCTCTAGAAGCTCATGGAGGATGGACAATGTCAGGCGGGCGTTAAGTCTATTGTTCAAACAAAGAACGCGACACACCATTGGATAGTTTATATGATGAAAGACTTTTACAGGACAGTGAGATTTTGTCAGTGTAACATCCTGTCTGCTATTGAGAAAAAAAGTATAAAAAGTGGTTGTGAAAGGAACCTCATTGCTGCAGTTGGAAGGAGGTGGCTTGGCCAGTTGTCTCACCAGGTGGACCTACAATCGACAAGGATTGATCATCTGTTGGTGGTTATATGTATGGTTATCTCTTGTAATATTACTGGTGGACTACTCATATTCTAATGTTTTTATAACTAATTTTAGATTGGCTGCGTTTGGTGACACTGCTGCTGCATAGAGAGCACTTCCTGCACATTTCCTTGCAATGACAGTCGTTTCAAAGCCAACAATGTTCTAGGCAGCTGCTTCCATCAAAGATGACATGGATCTATGAGAAACAAAGAGAGAGGGAGGGAGGGTGGAGGCCTTTTGGGTCAGAGAGCGAGAGGCCAACTCATGGGAGGGAGGGGGTGGGAGGGGGCAAGCAAGATAGTGAAGTGATTTATGACTTTAACCCCTTATAGGGACTATACCAAATCAGGAGGACATCAATATGAATCTCCTTTAATTAAGTTCAAACCAAACAAATTCTTATAGACACTTATTTAGGTCCAAAGAATTGAGCTAGTGTTCCCTCAAAGAAAGAAAACTAACAGAGGATATTATCATCTTTCAGATAGCGTATTTTAAAAATAATTATGGCTAAGTCTTAAATATCCCAGATATTATAAGGGTCTTGGAAACTCTCTTCAATACATATCTCTCCACTTAAAGAGACACAGAGAGGAGGTTCTTGTAGTTGTATACAGAATGCTACATGAGATGATTTATTAGCTTTTAAATATTTATTAAAGAATTTAACATGCAAGACACTTTTAAGTAGATAAGTATACTACAATATCAAAGATTACCAAGAGATGCAAAAAATGATCTTATTTCTAAAATAGAATCCAAAAGTTCAACCTTGACAATGTTACAGCAAAATATCTTAGAATACCCATCAAAATTCAAAGTAAACTTTTACCTTAAATTCCCTGAGTAAACCTCCTGCTTAACAAGACAGAACACTCTCGGTTAAGACCGGAATTCTCTTGTCATGCAGTCAGCCGTTCTTACCATAGGTTGAGAAGCATTGATGAGGAATTTCAATACCCCTGATTTTTCAATTCAAAACTCTCATGTTTATGCTGTTTCTAATATATTAACTCATCTTTTGGAATGTAAGTGTTACCTTTCTGTGCATGTTTTTCCCGCTTTCGTTATCATGGTAATATCATTAGCTACTTATCCCCAATTAATGATCTGCTGACAATTCCCTTCTCGTGAAGTTTTTCTGGTCAAAATGTTTGTAGTGTTTTATAGCAACACTCAGACTTAACTTTATGAATGTGTTTCATACTTATAAGATTTTTAATTAAATTTGGGCAGTAACTGTTTTTTCTTGTTTGCCTTAAATTACGTGGCATCATTTTTGTAGGTAACGTTTCATTTTGCGATTGATTATCTGTGATGGTTCTTTGATGGTACCTTGTACCATCTCCTTAAGTCAGTCTGTCTATATTATCATGCTAGGCACCCACCAGCCAAGAATGAGGCATATTAATTTTGTCATGAACATTGATTTTAACCGGAATGAGGGGAGGACTTGTTGAACAGATCAGCCATGGCTGGAAAAGACATTTGCATATTAACAGAAGGTGTTTGAAAGGACAAAGCAGCCATTCCCTGACATTCAACCCACAATGGACTTTTGATTACCAGTTGTTGAAGGTGGGGGAGCACGCATTCCAGGTTGACTGCTAAGATGGCCGAATACACAAATGGACATGGTCAAACCAGCTAGTCACATGACTAACCTGCTGGGAAACCTAAATTTTTTGAATTTGTACAAACAGTTTGGACAGAAAGCTGTTTGCTCCTGGACTGACAAGATCTCTTTCCTGTCTGCTCCCATCTCCTTCTCACAAGCCCCTGAATCCACTGAAGACATATGAACCCCAAGAGAGAAAAGTCTCCGACAGCAAACATGGTTTAAGAAGAATGCTGGGCCCCAGTGAAAAGCAAGATCTACCTACAATCAAGGACTCTACAGCGAGCTCGAAGAACCGTTACAACAACTCTTCAGATATTGCCTCAAACCTTTCCACTTTATTTTTCTTCTGCTCTTTTCTGTCTCTATTTGCATGTCTGTATCGCATATGCATGCTAGTGTAGTCGCGTTGCGTATCCGTAGGCGTCACTCAAATTAGAGTTTAAGTTTAATAAATTTAAACTTTTCTTCTCAAACCTGAGAAAGCCTCTTTGTGCTGGTTTCTTTGCCTAATACTTGGAAAGCGTGAACAAGGACTCACCAAGAGGGAGCTAAAAACACGGTGTGTTTAAAATTAAACCCTGTTGTAGCAAGAGCAGCTGAAGGCTCAGAGGGACCCCTATACACCTTTCTCATCTGGTCGTAACAATATCACTAACATTATCAACTAATTAGGATTATAGTTATCAGTACGGACCATGTATAGCCTGTCTCATTTAACTTAAAAGGTGTTTCTTGTACACATTCCATTGTAACAGGGATGTTCATGGATTTTTAACTCTGCCCTTAAAGAGAATTACAGTGAGTCTTGAAAACTGACCATTTATTCAATCCTTAATTCTGTCCCGCCACAGTCTACCTGCTTCAATGGGTGCTTGGAGCTCAGGGTCATTGCCCGAAAGGTGGACTGATACACCACACCAAACAACACGAAAAAAGGAAAGAAGGTACCAGCTCTTCGTTTTGCGAGCTGGAACGTCAGAACTATGTGTCCTGGCCTGTCGGAAGACCTTACACAAATCAACGATTCTCAGAAGACCGCCATCATTAACAACAAGCTCAGTAGACTCAATGTAGACATTGCAGCACTTCAGCAGAGCAAGACTACACCTTCTTCAGGCAGGGCAGGGATGCTGAAGAACCAAGACAGCATGGAGTGGGCTTCGCCATCAGAAACTCTTTGCTCAGCATGATAGAGCCTCCCTCAAATGGCTCGGAACGCATACTGTCCATCCGACTGCTCACCACCTCTGGTCCAGTACACCTACTCAGCATCTATGCTCCAACACTCTGCTCCCCACCTGAAGCTAAAGATCAGTTCTACGAGGAATTCCATAACATCATCAGCAGCATCCCCAACACCGAACACCTATTCCTGCTGGGGGACTTTAATGCCAGGGTTGGGGCCGACCATGACTCATGGCCCTCCTGCCTTGGGCGCTATGGTGTTGGAAGGATGAATGAGAACGGGCAGAGACTGCTTGAGTTGTGTACCTATCATAACCTCTGCATTACCAACTCATTCTTTCACACTAAACCCTGTCACCAGGTTTCATGGAGGCACCCAAGATCACGTCGTTGGCACCAGCTAGACCTCATTGTCACAACGCGAGCCGCCTTAAACAGTGTTCAAATCACACGCAGCTTCCACAGTGCGGACTGCGACACCGACCACTCCCTGGTGTGCAGCAAGGTTAGACTCAGACCAAAGATGTTGCATCATTCCAAGCAGAAGGGCCACCCGCGCATCAACACGAGCAGAATTTCTCACCCACAGCTGTTACAAAAATTTCTAAATTCACTTGTAACAGCCCTTCAAAACACTCCCACAGGGGATGCTGAGACCAAGTGGGCCCACATCAGAGACGTCATCTATGAGTCAGCTTTGACCACCTACGGCAAAAGTGCGAAGAGAAATGCAGACTAGTTTCAATCTCATAACGAAGAGCTGGAACCTGTCGTAGCCGCTAAGCGCATTGCACTGTTGAACTACAAGAAAGCCCCCAGCGATTTAACATCCGCAGCACTTAAAGCAGCCAGAAGCACTGCACAAAGAACAGCCAGGCGCTGCGCAAATGACTACTGGCAACACCTATGCAGTCATATTCAGCTGGCATCAGACACCGGAAACATCAGAGGAATGTATGATGGCATGAAGAGAGCTCTTGGGCCAACCATCAAGAAGATCGCCCCCTCAAATCTAAATCAGGGGACACAATCACTGACCAACGCAAACAAATGGACCGCTGGGTTGAGCACTACCTAGAACTGTACTCCAGGGAGAATGCTGTCACTGAGACTGCCCTCAATGCAGCCCAGCCTCTACCAGTCATGGATGAGCTGGACATACAGCCAAGCAAATCGGAACTCAGTGATGCCATTGATTCTCTAGCCAGCGGAAAAACCCCTGGGAAGGACAGCATTACCCCTGAAATAATCAAGAGTGCCAAGCCTGCTATACTCTCAGCACTACATGAACTGCTATGCCTGTGCTGGGACGAGGGAGCAGTACCCCAGGACATGTGCGATGCCAATATTATCACCCTCTATAAAAACAAAGGTGACTGCGGTGACTGCAACAACTACCGTGGAATCTCCCTGCTCAGCATAGTGGGGAAAGTCTTTGCTCGAGTCGCTCTGAACAGGCTCCAGAAGCTGGCCGACCGCGTCTACCCTGAGGCACAGTGTGGCTTTCGTGCAGAGAGAATGACCGTTGACATGCTGTTCTCCCTTCGTCAAATACAGGAGAAATGCCGTGAACAACAGATGCCCCTCTACATTGCTTTCATTGATCTCACCAAAGCCTTTGACCTCGTCAGCAGATGTGGTCTCTTCAGACTACTAGAAAAGATTGGATGCCCACCAAAGCTACTAAGTATCATCACCTCATTCCATGACAATATGAAAGGCACAATTCAACATGGTGGCTCCTCATCAGAGCCCTTTCCTATCCTGAGTGGCGTGAAACAGGGCTGTGTTCTCGCACCCACACTTTTTGGGATTTCCTTCTCCCTGCTGCTTTCACATGAGTTCAAGTCCTCTGAAGAAGGAATTTTCCTCCACACAAGATCAGGGGGCAGGTTGTTCAACCTTGCCCGTCTAAGAGCAAAGTCCAAAGTACGGAAAGTCCTCATCAGGGAACTCCTCTTTGCTGACGATGCTGCTTTAACATCTCACACTGAAGAGTGCCTGCAGAGTCTCATCGACAGGTTTGCGGCTGCCTGCAATGAGTTTGGCCCAACCATCAGCCTCAAGAAAACGAACATCATGGGACAGGACGTCAGAAATGCTCCATCCATCAATATTGGTGACCACGCTCTGGAAGTGGTTCAAGAGTTCACCTACCTAGGCTCAACTATCACCAGTAACCTGTCTCTAGATGCAGAAATCAACAAGCGCATGGGAAAGGCTTCCACTGCTATGTCCAGACTGGCCAAGAGAGTGTGAGAAAATGGCGCACTGACATGGAACACAAAAGTCCGAGTGTATCAGGCCTGTGTCCTCAGTACCTTGCTCTATGGCAGAGAGGCCTGGACAACGTATGTCAGCCAAGAGCGACGTCTCAATTCATTCCATCTGCGCTGCCTCCGGAGAATACTTGGCATCAGGTGGCAGGACCGTATCTCCAACACAGAAGTCCTCGAGGCGGCCAACATCCCCAGCTTGTACACACTACTGAGTCAGCGGCGCTTGAGATGGCTTGGCCACATGGAAGATGGCAGGATCCCCAAAGACACATTGTACAGCGAGCTCGCCACTGGTATCAGACCCACCGGTCGTCCATGTCTCCGCTTTAAAGACGTCTGCAAACGCGACATGAAATCCTGTGACATTGATCACAAGTCATGGGAGTCAGTTGCCAGCGTTCGCCAGAGCTGGCGGGCAGCCATGAAGACGGGGCTAAAATGCGGCAAGTCGAAGAGACTTAGTAGTTGGCAGGAAAAAAGACAGACGCGCAAAGGGAGAGCCAACTGTGTAACAATCCCGACAAACAAATTTCTCTGCAGCACCTGTGGAAGAGTCTGTCACTCTAGAATTGGCCTTTATAGCCACTCCAGGCGCTGCTTCACAAACCACTGACCACCTCCAGGCGCGTATCCATTGTCTCTCGAGATAAGGAGGCCAAAGAAAAATTATTTTATTTTTAATTAATTAATTTATTTTTTAATTTTATTTATTTTTTACTTTTTTATTTAGAGATACAGAACTGAAACAGGCCCTTCGGCCCACCGAGTCTGTGCGACCATCAACCACCCATTTATACTAATCCTAAAATAAAAGCAAAATACTGCGGATGCTGGAAATCTGAAAATGCTGGAAATCTGAATCCTTCTCTACTAATCCTACACTAATTCCATATTCCTACCACATACCCACCTGTCCCTATATTTCCCTACCACCTACCTATACTAGGGGCAATTCTAGAAGGTATAATGTATTAATTATATCTAAATTCTATCTATTTTAGCCTACTATACCTCGGCGAATATAAAGGTGAACAGCGAAGATAATTTTTTTAGAAACCAGCAGCGAATGACTAAAAAACTAATAAAGAGG
The DNA here is from genome assembly GCF_036365525.1 of Heterodontus francisci. Lineage (NCBI taxonomy): Eukaryota > Metazoa > Chordata > Chondrichthyes > Heterodontiformes > Heterodontidae > Heterodontus > Heterodontus francisci. The sequence goes on from NC_090388.1 coordinate 80,268,625, forward strand.
GAGAAAATTGATTATGAGAGTAAATTGGCAAGAAATATAAAAACAAACATTAAGAGCTTCCACGGGTGTATAAAAAGGAAGAGAGTAGCTAAAGTAAATGTGGGACCCTTAGAGGATGAGACTGGGGAATTAATAACAGGGAACAGGGAAATGGCAGATAAGTTAAACCAATACTTTGCATCAGTCTTCAGGATGGAGGACACTATAAACATCCCAACAATAATATATGAGCAAGGTGTAAATGGGAGGGAAGAAATTGTAACAATCTCTTTCACGAGGGAAAAGATGCTTGACAAACTGATGGGACTAAAGGCAGACAAGTTGCCAGGACCTGATGGCCTGCACCCAAGGGTTTTAAAAGAAGTGGCTGCAGAGATAGTGGAGGCATTAGTCATAATATACCAAAACTCACTGGATTCCGGTAGGGGACCAGCGGATTGGAAAACTGCTAATGTGTCGGCCTATTCAAGAAAGGAGGGAGACAGAAAGCAGGAAACTATAGACCAGTTAGCTTAACATCAGTCATTGGGAAAATGCTTGAGTCCATTATTAAGGAAGAAATAGCAGGACATTTAGAAAAACATAATGCAATCAAACAGAGTCAACATGGTTTTATGAAAGGAAAATCATGTTTGACAAATTTGTTAGAGTTATTTCAGGATATAACAAGCAGAGTGGATAAAGGGGAATCAGTAGATGTCGTGTATTTGGATTTTCAGAAGGCGTTCGATAAGATGCAACATAAAAGGTTATTGCACAAAATAAGAGCTCAGGGTATTGGAAGTAATGTGTTGGCATGGATTAAGGATTGGCTAACACACAGAAGGCAGAGAGTCGGGATCAAGGGTCTTTTTCAGGTTGGAAAGCTGTAACTAGTGGGATGCCACAAGGATCAGTCCTAGGGCCTCAACTATACTATCTATATCAATGACTTGGACGAAGGGACTGAGTGTAGTGTATCCAAATTTGCAGACGATACAAAAATAGGTGGGAAGACATGTTGTGATGAGGACACAAAGAATCTGCAAAGGGATATAGATAGTTTAAGTGAGTGGGCAAAAATTCAGCAGATGGAGTTCAATGTGGGAAAGTGTGAGGTCATTCACTTTGGTAAAAATAATAAAAAGGCAGATTGTTATTTAGATGGAGAAAGACTACAAAATACTACAGTACAGAGGGATCTGGGTGTTCTTGTACATGAAACACAAAAGGTTAGCATGCAGGTGCAGCAAGTAATTAAGAAGGCAAATGGAATTTTGGCCTTTATTGCTAGGGGGATAGAGTTTCAAAATAGGGAAGTCTTGTTACAAATGTACAGGGTTTTGGTGAGGTCACACCTGGAGTACTGCGTACGGTTTTGGTCCCTGTATTTAAGGAAGGATTTACTAGCATTGGAGGCAGTTCAGAAAAGGTTCATTAGGCTGATTCCTGGGATGAAGGGGTTTTCTTATCAAGAACGGCTAAATAGGTTAGGTCTTTATTCATTGGAGTTTAGAAGAATGAGTGGTGATCTTATAGAAACATATAAGATTCTAAGGGGGCTTGTCAGGATAGATGTTGAGAATATGTTTCCACTGGTGGGGGAATCTTGAACTAGGGGACATAGTTACAGAATAAACACATTTAAAACAGAGATGCAAAGGAATTTCTTCTCTCAGAGGGTGGTGAATCTCTGGAATTCTCTGCCTCAGAGAATTGTGGAGGCTAGGTCACTAAATGTATTTAAGGAGGAGTTAGATAGATTTTTGAAATCTCAGGGAGTCAAGGGTTTTGTGGAGCAGGCCCGAAAGAGGAGTTGAGGCCTGGGACAGATCAACCATGATCTTATTGAATGGTGGGGCAGGCTTGAGCAGCTGAATGGCCTGCTCCTGCTCCTATTTCTTATGTTCTTATGATTCTCAACAGTTTGGTCAATAGCTTTTGTACTTCCTGGTTTTTACATTCCACCAGTTCCGCTGACTGCGGATGACGTGGTGTACTGTGCTCTAACCCAATGTCCCTTTGCAGACAATAGTCTTTGAAAACCTTGGAAAAAAAGGCTCCGCCTTTGTGTAGGATTTTGGGTGCACCAGCCACAGTAATAATGTCAGTAATAGCACTGACAAGTGCAGTTTCCGAAACAGTTTTAGTGGGGACCAGCCAGCAGAAAGAAGTGCAGGCATCAACACAAACGAGAACATGTTTATACCCCAATGATGGGAGAAGCAGTCCAATGAAATCAATAAAAAATTTCTCCATTGATTTATCAGGCTTCACAGGAGTCAACGGTGGCGGTTTAATAAGTGATGATTTGTTGGTTAAATTACATGGCTCACAATTTGCCATGTATGTTTCACAGGCTTTAAGCATGCCTGGCCACCAATATAAAGGAGTCAATTTACAGAATGTTGTTCGGGCACCACTATGTGCCTGACCTATACCCTCGTGAGCTTCTTTTACAAGCTGTTCTCGTTTGTGACTCGGGGATACCTTCCAGACACCCTTGGGCAACTTAACCAGTACACTACCAGTCAGGATCTCCAAATAGAAGTACTTTGATGGATATTCTTTTGGATTCTCTTTCATCGGGTCTAATAGCTGAATCAGATCCTCATCCTGATTAACTGCCTGTTCTGCCCTAGTGATTACATTAACTATGACAGGCCCCTCTCGAGGGGGTGTCATGCAGACTGAATGTTTTGCCTGTCCAGCTGCAAGACTGTTACCCTTTGAATGTACTGAACCAGTGGTATGCCCGGGTACATGAATTACCTGACAATTACTTTTGCCCTTTCGCAAATGGAGAATATCTTCCTATAATGACTTGTGTTTTATGGGTTTGCCTTTCTGATTGGTAAAGCCTGTTTGCTCCCAGAACACAAAGTCTTGATTGTAAGCCCGTTTACAATAGTCACTATCTGTACAAATCAATGTGGGCTTAATAGGGTCTGCATTTTCTAAAGCATACTGTAATGCTGCAGCTTCAGCATACTGTGCTGTCCATTGGCCAAGTGGTATGGATAACAATTCCTCTGGATAGAAAGAATAAGAATCCCGAAAGGAACCTATTACTATCCCCATCCCAGCTGAGGATTGTTAGGATATCACTTTTATAATCATCACTGATGACCCATCACTGTAAATAACCTGTTGATAATCTGTAAGTGGTTTTAGAGGTACTTGTTTAACTCCCTCCTCAGTATCATCATCTTCCATAACAGGGAGGTGTTCTGAGTCCATGTCTGAGGATAGAAATTTAAAAAGAAGTGTAGGATCATTCAAAAAGGAGGTCCATTTGTCGTATCGGATTTGAGTGGCTCTTCTCTCATCAGAGGCCATTCGCAAAACTGATCTCGAGTCTGGTATTTCAGTATAAATTGTAATGGGGTGTATCCCTTGAAGGGGTTGTGTTTTAATGAGGCACTGAACTATCATCGTCATAATCCTCTCGTTTTTGTTGTACCGTCTTTCAACATTAGAAAAATTATAAGAATGAAACTGAACAGGTACAATGCGATTTTCATTGTAAAATTCTGCAACTGCTACTTTAGGAGATGTTTTCACAAGAAGATTAAGTGCGACCTGCAAGTCCCTTTGCTCCAGATCCATAGCCTTCTGTACATCACAGCACAGTTGCTGTAATTTCAAGTAATCATCCAGGGAAAAAATGAATGGGCCTTTAGCTGCCTCACCTACTCTAGCATACAGAGGTGCTGAGAGCTCAGCAAAGGTTGGTGTAAAAGATCTAGCAAAGTTCAGGAGTCCTAAAATTGCCTGCAGATTTTTCATGGTTCGGGGATATTGAATTGTGTCTAGTTTCCCTTTATAGGACTGAGTTAATCCCCAACAATTCCCAGTTATACGGAGGCCGAAGAAATCTATTTCCTCTCGAATGAACTGACTCTTTTTAATGTTGATCAGGTATCTAGCAGCAGTGAGCCAGGATAAAACTGTGTCAACAGCCTGCAAGTGTTCTTGGAGGTCATTATGTGAAACATAAATGTCATCCACGTAAGAGTTAACATTGGACAGGTCTTTTAAAAGATTGATAACATGAGCAGAAAAAAGAATGGGACTGTTTTGAAATTCTTGGGGTAATCTAGTGCAACAGTATTGAAAACCGTCAGGGGCAGTCATCGCAGTCTTTTGCCAGTCAGATTCTTTAAGTGGGTGAGACCAAAAACCATTAGCCAAATCAATACAAGATTTTCTTTTTTTTTTCTTTTTATGCCAGAGAGAAGGGCAGTGGAATTCTGCTGCTGAGCAGTGTTCAGCACTGACACTTTATTAAGGGATGTGTAATCGACCACTAATCTCCATCTGCCATCAAGTTTAGAGACACCAAACAGTGGTGAATTCATTCTGGAAGGCATTTTTATTAGGACACCTTGTTCCTCTAAATCCCTAATAGTGTCAAGTTGATCTAATTTCCCTTTATGATCCTGAATAGGCCACTGTTTCCTGGGCTTGTGCCAGCCTGCATTGAGAGAGTGAGGTTCTATATCTACCTTGCCACATTGATTCGGATGACGCTGTAGATTAGGATAGTACTTGCTTAGAAGTTGCTCCAAGAGACCCTTATCCCCTCCCTCTAGGCAGGAGCAGTCTAGCTGTGCCTGAATATACGTTGGTTGGTCATCCTGTTCCGTGGACGCCTCCACAGTCCTGGACGTGATCTTAAGGAAGTGTTTAATATCAGGCTGTCCTATAATAAGAGAGCAAACTAAATCAGGTACTAAACCCACCTCCAGGGTGACCGTGATTCTGTAGATAGTAACAGGAATTTCATCAAAGTCAATCAGCTGTGTCTTACACTGTGTGAATCTCCCGACTGATAACTGATAAAGCGGGCTTCCCAAATCTGACCATTGAGTTTTTATGATTACAGGATCCATGATGGAGTAATCGACGCCTGTATCAAAGAGTGCCTCAACCAGTTCAGCAGTGGGTAGTGTTACCAGGGCATGGGGGAATTCAAGAGACCCTGGTTGGGTGCCAGCCCTTCACTCTGGAGAGTTAGATACTTCTGAGTCCTGACTATCAGCCCTACCTTGATTTCTGATGACTTTAACTGAAGTCTGCCCCTCCCTGTTAGGAGTTTCATGCTTTCTCGATCCCTTAGGTGGTCTATCAGAATGCTTACAGTCACGACTATCGTCCCCTTGGGGTGGATACTGATCCTGTCAGAGTCTTTCTGATCTCTGTCCTTGTCATCCCTGGATCCTTCCATTACCCTGTGATAGGCACGGCCAGTGTAAAATTCATCCCCATAGGGATTCCAGCTGACCCTGCAATCTCTACGAGGTATGGTGCCAGACCATTCCCACCGTTCCGGGGAGGTATGCCACTTGTGCTCCTGGCAAGATGGCGGTGTAGTCCGATCAGAGCGCCCGGCTGGAATCCCAAAAGAACGAATCGGCAGGCGACTGGAACGCGAAGGAGCCAGGGTCCCATCCTGTCCCTGTCTGTGTGAAGCAAAGACATTTTCTGTATCGTTTTTAACCTTAGGATCCGGTTGGACCACAGGCTTAGTATGGGGCAGACCCAGCAAGGTATGGTTCGAGGGGATAATTTGTTCAAAATTATCCCACCTCTGCTGATCATCAGGATAAGCAGATAATGCCTCTTCACAGGTTAGTCTAAGTGCAGAATTCTGATACGAGTTAGCCAGACAACAGTGAACAATTTCCCAGTTTCCATGTGTAAGGTCCTTGCCTAATTGATAGGCTGCTATCAAACCATTTCGACTTGACTGTATTTTGAAGGATTTCTTTGATTGAGCACATAACATGCCCACCCTGAGCTGCAGTCAGGAGTGGGCATAAAGTTGAATCCAGTTGTTGCACCTTTTAATTGGGGGGACTAGATCAGAGTTTAGCATCATGGAGAGGAGCTGCTGTAAATGTGCAGCACTCCAGCCTCGACAACAAGTGTCAGGTCTATCAAGGTTGTTTAAAATCCACCTTGTCTTATCTACGTTGCTGAGACTGGGCTTGCCACACATGGCATATATAGAGTTAAGATTCACATTGCCTCGAGGTGTAATTTGAGACTGCACTAGCTGTCCCACACACAGAGGAAAGCCTGCAGCACCATCACTAGCAAAAGCCTGAACAAGGGCCTGTTTCAGTTGAAGGTGATGTATCAGTAGCTGTCTATAATACTCCCACAAATTCTGATCACGAACCTCACTGTAAGGAAGCCATCTAATCTGATACCCATGGCCACCACTCACATAGGGAGACCCAGGACCTACCATTCTACTATGGATACCCCCGCCCTGTCATGCACCAGTCATCAGGCTACCCAATTGTGCAGGCTTGCACTTTATCATTGAGGAATGTTGTGGGTCTGGGGTATCAGTTTTGGGTCTGGGGTATGAGTCTGATTATCCCACTGAATACGTGCTATCCCTTCCACCTGGGTGTCAGCCACAATAGTATCATGAGCTCTAACTGAACCATCGGCATCAAAATTATCTCTCTCAAAGACAATTACCTGATTTGCTTGAGGCAGCGGAATGGGATTCTGTAATCTACTAAAACAAGTTGATGGATCACCCAATGGGAAAATTAAGCCAATCCTTTCAACATTAGCCATTATGTCTGAACAGAACCTGAATTAGCGTTTAGAATGTGTCAGGACATAATCACAGCTAGGATTTCATGTGAACTTTAAAGGAAATTTCCAAACCTCAAAAGTAGAATGAGGGGGTTCTAATTTAAGATCCACAAACCGTGATCAAGAGTTTGTTGTCCCGAGATACTTAAATCGGGGTCTTAGTACCACTGGCAGTAAAACACTCCTTCCGTACTTACAAATCTAAAATAAACATTAAAGATAATTAGATAAGTATAGGATTCTGTTAACAACATTAACGTTGTTAATGTTTTGGGTGCCAACTGAACTAATTTATGATTTTAACCCCTTATAGGGACTAAACCAAATCAGGAGTACATCCCTATGAATCTCCTTTAATTAAGTTTAAACCAGATACTTATAGATACTTATTTGGGTCCAAAGAATTGAACTATTTTCCCTCAAAGAAAAAAAACTAACAGAGAATATTGCCACCTTTTGGATAGCCTATTTTTAAAATAATTATGGCGAAGTCATATATATCCCAGATATTATAAGGGTTTGGGAAACTCTCTTCAATACATATCTCTCCACATAAAAAGACACAGAGAAGGGGTTCTTGTAGTTGTATACAGAATACTACAAGAGACGATTTATTAGCTTTTATATATTTATTAAAGAATTTGACATGCCATACACTTTTAAATGGATACATATACTACAATATCAAAGATTACTAAGAGATGCAAAAAATAATCTTATTTCTAAAATAGAATCCAAAAGTTCAACCTTGACAATGTTATAGCAAAATATCTTAGAATATCCATCAAAATTCAAAGTAAACTTTTACCTTAAATTCCCCGAGTAAGCATCCAGCTTAACAAGACAAAACACTTTCAGTTAAGAGCAAAATTCTCTTGTCATGCAGTCAGCCATTCTTACCATAGTTTGAGAAGTATTGATGAGGAATTTCAAAACTCTCATGTTTATACTGTTTTTAATCTATTAACTCATCTTTTGGAATGCAGGCATTACCTTTCTGTGCGTGTTTTCCCCGCTTTTGTTATCCATATATGGTAATATCATTAGCTACTTATTCCCAATTAATTATCTGCTGAGAATTCCCTTCTCATGAAGTTGTGATATTTTTTTCTTGTCAAAATGTTTGTAGTATTTTATAGTAACACTAAGACTTAACTTTACAAATGAATTTTATACTTAAAAGATTTTTAATTAAATTTGTGCAGTAAATGTTTTTTTACTTTTTGGCTTAAATTGGGTTTCCGTGGCATCAGTTTTTGTAGGTAACATTCCATTTTGTGATTGATCATCTGTGATGGTTCTTTAATGGTACCTTGTACCATCTCCTTAAGTCAGTCTGTCTATATCATTAACATTATCAACGAATTAGGATTATAGTTATCATGTAAGGACCATGTATAGCCTGTCTCATTTAACTTAAAAGGCGTTTCTGGTACACATTCTATTGTAACAGGGATGTTCATGGATTTTTTAACTCTGCCCTTAAAGGGAATTTCAGTGAGTCTTGAAAACTGACCATTTATTCAATCTTTAATTCTAAAAGGTATAATGTATTAATTATATCTAACTTCTACCTAATTAAGCCGTTCATACCATATTTCATCACAATGCAGCCTGATAGACCGCAGCTGGCAGTGGCCCGAGACTGGAGCACTGAAATTGGAATTTCGTTCATTTTAAACACTTTATTTCAGAAATGTCATTTTCTTCCAACAAAGAAATTGTGTTTGAGTAAGTTGAAATGGGCCCACAATTCACAAAATATTTGTCAGATGGTAGCAGAAGAGGAAGATTTAGGTTCAATTGCCACTAGCAGGATGTTTTTATAGTGCTCTTAATACTAAAAGGCCATAAGATAATTACAGGTGAGGGAAGCTATTCACCCCAGCTTTATTTGCTCACTCAGAAATAGTCCAACTTCCAATTGATCCTTAAAAGATTTCCAAGGATTCACCTCCACTACTGTTCCTGCTTGTCTATTCCACACATTGATCACTCTGAATAAACAAGAACCTCTTGACATCAGTTCTAAAGGTACCTTTTATTAGCTTGGATCAATGCTGCCATGTGCAGCTCTCCCTGTTCAGCTTAAAGTAAGATTTGAGTTTACTCTTTCAATTTCTTATAGAATCATTGGGCATTGTTTTGACTGTGCATTCGTGTTAAATGAGTGATAGCAAAAGGGAAAACAGTTTTACATCTCTCCGAATTTTATTTCCATTGCAGATAAGGAGCGGAGGATATGTAGAATCTTGAGTCAGAGAGTCATTAGGGCGTAGAAGGAGGCCATCAGCCCATTGAGTCTATGCCAGCTCTCTGTAGAACGATCCAATCAGTTCCACCCCCACCCCCCCCCCCGCTCGACCCCTGTAGCCCTGCAAGTTTATTTCCTTCAAGTGCCAATTCAATTTCCTTTAGAACTCATTAATCATCCCTGTTTCCACCATCCTCATCGGCAGCGAATTCCAGGTCATTACCACTCGCTGCATAAAAAAAATTCTTCCTCACAACACCACCCCCACCCCGCATCTTTTGCCCATAATCTTAAATCTGTGCCCCTAGTCCTGGTGCGATCAGCTAATGGGAATAGCTTTTCTGTGTCTACCTTATCTAAGCCTGTCATGATCTTGTACACTTCTATCAAATCTCCCCTCAACCTTCTTTGCTCCAAGGAGAACAACCCCAGCTACTCCAACCTAACCTTGTAGCTAAAATTCCTCATCCTTGGAATCAATCTGGTAAATCTTCTCTGCACCGCCTCAAGGACCCTCAGATCCTTCCTAAAGTGCGATGACCAGAACTGGACACCATACTCTAGTTGTGGTCTAACCAGAGCTTTATAAAAGTTCAGTATAACTTTCCGGCTTTTGTACTCATTACCTCTATTTATGAAGCCCCAGATCCCTAATTCTTTGCTCACCACTCTCTCAATATATCCTGGCACTTTCAGGGATGCACATGCATCCCAAGGTCCCTCTGTTCATGCACACTCCTTAAAACATTGTCATTTAGTCTATATTGCCTTTCCCCATCCCTTCTGCCAAAATGCATCACCTCACACTTCTCTGTGTTAAATTCCATCTGCCACATGTAGTCCCATTCTGCTGGCATGTCTATGTCCTGTTGTAGCCAATTAGTGTCATCTTGACTGTTTGGTACCATTGGCAAATTTAGAAATTTTACTCTGTATTCCAATATCCAAGTCATTACATATATCAAAAAAAGCACTCATCCTAGCACTGACCCTTGGGTAGCATCACTGTCTATCATCCTCCAATCTGAAAAGCAATAATTTACCATGATTTGCTGTTTTCTGTCCTTAAGTCAATTTTTTATCCAAGCTGACTCTAACCCTCCTATTCCATGAGCCTCAATTTTGTTAACCAGCCTTTTATGTGGTTCTTTGAAATCCATGTAGACAACATCCATTGTTTTCCCTTCACTGTTACTTCATCAAAAAACTTGAATGAAATTAGTCAAGCAGGATCTGCCTTTTACAAATCCGTGCTGGTTCCCCTTAATTAATGCAAACATCTCCAAGAGCATGTTGACTTTTTCCCTGATTATTGTTTCTAAAACCTTACCCACCACTGATGTTAAACTGACCAGCCTGTAATTACTAGGAATATCCTTACACCCTTTCTTGAGTAATGGTGTCACATTTTCCACTCTCCAATCCTTTGGCACCTCAGCAGTATCTCGGGAAGATTGGAAGATTATGGCAAGCCCTTCTGCTATTTCTGCTCCCACATTCTTTAGCAAATTGGGATGCAAGCCATCCAGACCAGGTGACTTATTCTAATCATAGCCAGCCAGTACATTCCGCATATCAATTTTCAACCCATCCATTACCTCTACCATTTCTGCTTGTAACAATATTTTGTAGCATCCTCTTCTTTAGTAAATACCAATACAAATTACTCACTAAGCATTCTAGCCTTGCCCTGCATCTTCTAGGATATATCACCTTCTTTGTCTCCAATAGGTCCCACCATCCCCCCCCCCACCCACCAACAACTAGTCGCTTACTATTTACATGCTGGTAGAAGATTTTTGGGTTCCCTTATATGTTAACTGCCATTCTATTCTCATTTTCTCTCTTTGCCAGTCTTATCTTGCTCTTCAATTCCCCTCTCAACTTATTGTAGTTGGCCTGGCTCTTGCTTGAAGAATTCACCTGACATGTAGCATACACCAAAATAAAAGCAAAATACTGCGGATACTGGAAATCTGAAATAAAAACAAGAAACTGGAAATACTCAGCAGGTCTGGCAGCATCTGTGGAGAGAGAAGCAGAGTTAACGTTTCAGGTCAATGACCCTTCTTCAGAACTAGCAAATATTAGAAATGTAAAAGGTTATAAGCAAGTAAAGTGGGAGTGGGACAAGAGATAACAAAGGAGAAGGTGTAAATAGGACATGGTCACAGAATAGTTGACCAGAAGGTCGTGGAGCAAAGGCAAACAATATGTTAATGGCGTGTTGAAAGACAAAGCATTAGTACAGATAGGGTGTTAACAAACTTAAAATTGAACAGCCGCAAGTACAAACATGAAAAAAAACAGTGGGTAAGCAAACTGAACAAACTAAGATGAAATAAAATAAAATAAACACAAAAAAAAGAAAAAAAAAGAAAAAATAATTGAAAATAAAAGTAAAATGGAGCCCATCATGCCTTGAAAATTGGCTGCACAGTGGCACAGTGGTTAGTACTGCAACCTCACAGCTCCAGTGACCTGGGCTCAGTTCTGGGTCCTGCCTGTGTGGAGTTTGCAAGTTCTCCCTGTGACTGTGTGGGTTTCTGCCGGGTGCGCTGGTTTCCTCCCACAGCCAAAGACTTACAGGTTGATAGGTAAATTGGCTATTGTAAATTGCCCTTAGTGTGGGGATGCGGTAGGGAATATGGGATTAATGGAGGATTAGTATAAATGGGTGGTTGTTGGTTGGCACAGATTCAGTGGGCCGAAGGGCCTGTTTCAGTGCTGTATCTCTAAAATAAAAAAAGTTGTTTGCCTTTGTTCCATCTGTACTAATGCTTTGTCTTTTAACACGCCATTAACATATTGTTTGCCTTTGCTCCACGACCTTCTGGTCAACTATTCTGTGATCTTGTCCTATTTACACCTTCTCTCTCCACAGATGCTGCCAGACCTGCTGAGTATTTCCAGCATTTCTTGTTTTTATTATGTATCATACACCCTCTTTTTTGTTTAATTATATTCTCTATCTCCCTCGTCATCCAAGGAGACCTGGCTTTGCTTCCCTTACCTTTCGCTCTTGTTGGAATGTATCTAGCCTGTACCTGAAACATCTCCTCCTTAAAGATCACCCATTGTTCCCTTACAGTTTTTCCTGTAAATCTTTGGGTCCATTTTACCCTGGCTGGATCCCTTCTCAGCCCTTTTCCAATTTAGAAGTTTTACTTTAGATTATTCCTTGCTCTTCTCCAATGCTAGTATAAACCTTATGATATGATGATCACTCTTACCCAAGTGTTCCTCCACAGACACTTGGTCTACTTGGCCCACCTCATTCCCCAGCACCAGATCCAGCAATGCTTTCTTTCTAGTTGGCCGGAGAACATTCTGGTCAAAGGAGGTTTGCCTGAACACATTTCAGAAAGTTCTGCCCTCCTTACCCTTTTCTTTAAAATTATCCCAGTTGATATTTGGGTAATTAAAGTCCCCAATATCACCATTCTATAGTTCTTGCACATCTCTGTGATTCCCCTGCAGATTTGCTCCTCTATTTCTCTCTCCACTATTGATCATCTTGTTTTTCCTTTTACGAGCCAAATGGATTCTTTCATTGCCCCCTCCAGGACATCCTGCTTTTCCAACACTATAATGTCTTCCCCAATTGGTACTGCTACCCAACCTCCCCTTTTTCCTTCTCTATCTTTTCTGATGATAGGATCTTACAGCACAGAATGAGCCTATTCGGTCCATCATGCGTGTGCTGACTCTTTGAAAAAACTATACAACGAGTCCCAACCCCTTACTTTTTCGTTATAGCCCTATACAGTTTCTCCTATCCAAGTATTTATCCAATTCCCTTTTGAAAGTTACTACTGAATCTGCATCCACTGCCCTTTTAGGCAGTGCATTCCAGATTATAGCAACTTGATGGGTTAAAATAGACTCCTCATCTCCCCTCTAATTCTTTTGCCAAGTACTTTAGATCAGTGTTCTCTGATTACCAACCCTCCTCTCTGTGGAAACACAATGGGAGTCCCTTTGTTTTCAGATCACAAAATGGCATGACTGACCTTGATGCCTGAATTCTCGATATGGAAAGGTCTGCGTGAGGAGAGATAATCGTAAAACTTACACCACCATGAGAGGACTTTGGTTGCTAATGCACAGTTTGGATTTTGAAGGGCTATCAGGAATGGTTAGGATGTAAACTGGGTACTATGGGGTTGATTTTGACTTCTAGATGCTGGATTGGTGGAGCACACTAGTTGGCCTCATGTTCTAGTGGTGAAGAAGTCTCCGCCATTTTGAAACCCTGGGTCAAATTTAATAATGATTGTCGAGCTGTGTGATGCCTATCAGGTCTCAAGATCAAGCTGGGAGTGGCCACCAGCAAGGTACATTGCAGGTGATGGAAGGGGGTACGGTGTGGGGGAGGTCACGATGCATAGGGTGGGGATCCCAGGGTGGCAGTGGTCCAGATTATTTTTGGTGGCCTACATTTGGTGGACTTCTTCAGTTCCATCATCAGGGAGAGCTAATCGGAGACTGCACAAGAATGGCAATTGGGGATCCTGTTTGTGTCTTAGCAACCCGATTTACACAGTAAAATGGGACTATTGCCTGAAATAGGTTGGCATTTTGGACACCTGGCAGGAGGCCTCTTTTGAAATGGAGCAGGCTGCATCTCCAGGGATAACAGGGCAATGAGATACCTGACCCCATTTTGAGATCATTAACCTCCCCCCATTAAAGCTAGGCGAACAGAATGAAAACTAATCACTAAAGTGCAGCCCAGAGTTTCTATTTAAGGCTGTGGGTAAGAAATTGGGCTGTGTAGCACCTGTTCGTTTAGGCACTACATGACTTCCTGTTGCTGGAAATTGGAGTCACAGGGGCTACACATATACATCAGGGAGGAAGTGCGCTGGATCGTATCTTGCCAAAGAGGTTCACACGCACCTAAGGACTGCAGGCAACATGCAGAGCAGGCAGATCATGACGTGAATCAATGGCAATGCTTATTTGATGGCAGCATTACCATTTTCGAACTCCACACTTCAATCGCGCCCTGTCTTAACCTCGCACAGCTGAGCACAATGTTAAACAGAATGAAGGATCCTCCATCAGTGCTAAAAAGGAATTATGAACTACTTACAGGTTAGTTGCTGGATTATTTCTTCTGGCTGCTGGTGCAATTGTATGTGTTTTTGGACATTTCCTATCCTTGGCTAAAGTTTGTATTCTCTACAGGGAGTGGTCCGGCTGGTGCTGTAACACTATTTTGTTGATTTTTACAATCTAGTCCTGAAACATGCTGCTTTCAGGTATGGGTGGCCTGGTGGGTCTTCCTCTAAGAATTGATCATGACTGGGAGAATGAAGAGAGGCCACACAGAGCAGAATAAGATGCTAGAAGATGGAAGAGGGGGAAGGGAGACAAAAGGTTCTCAGTTGGAGGCCTTATCCACATAAGCTGTTTAGGGAGCAATTCACTTATCTCAGCTTCGGCGAGGACCAGTGGTTGTGATGTCTTCGCTTTACAAAAGAGGTTGTGAATGAAATCTGCAAACTGCTGCAGCCACAACTGCAGCCTCAAAGCAGGGCAAGGACAGTATTGCCTAATGGCTATCAAGGTGACTCTGGCTCTTTTTATGCATTTGGCTCCTTCCAGGCTGCTGATGGAGATGTAAGCAACATCTCAAGTTTGGAGTACACTGCTGTATAAGGGAATCACTGAGGCTCTCTATATACAGATAGCCAGCTTCATCTCATTCCTGCATGCCAGAGACAAGCAGGCAGAGTGGGTACAAGGATTTGCAAGAATTGCAGGCTTCCCCCTGGTGCAGGGTACTATTGACTGCACGCACACTGCCTTGTGTATGCCTCATCTGAACTTGGCCATTTTCATGAACAGAAAGGGATTTCACTCCCTCAATGTGCAGCTGGTGCACATCCACAAGCAGTGGATCATGCAGATGCATGTCCAGTATCCTGGCAGCAGTCATGTTTCCTTCACTCTGTGCCTGTCCTCTTTTCCACCTCTATTTGACCCACAATGGCAAATCAAAGGTTGGCTATTGGTGGCAATAAGGGTTATCTACTCATGACGTGGCTCATGACTCTGCTCCAGAACCCACATACATGTTCACAGCAGGCCTACAATGAAGCCATGCTGCCACAAGGAATATTATAGAGCACAGCATCGGTGTCTTCTAACGATGCTTCCGCTGCCTGGACCACATTGGAGGAGCCGCATAGTACTCAGCTGAGCGGGTATCAAGATTTGTGGTGGTACGCTGCATGCTGTACAACCTGGCCATTATGAGAGAACAAGCCTTGGCACCACCTGTCAGGTAAGAAACTGACAAACAGCAGGAGCACAAGGGAGGGGAGGAAGTGGAGGAGCATGTGTAACAGGAAGTGAAGGAACAGGAAGAGGAAGTGAGGATACGATGTAGGCCGCCCTCTTTCTGATAGGCTTTGTGTGATCAAATGATTTATCAATGATATCAGTAACCTCAACCACATCTCCCCGTTCAACAACAATTCCACACTCCTTACCTTTCCTTTAGCACTGACCATCATATTGTCCTCTTTCTGATAAAACAAAAATAAAAACCAGCAGAAGAAGCACATTCCAATCCAAATTTATACGTTTAATGAAAATGTAATGCCTGTGTTGGCCCATCTGTGTCAAAGTGGATGTAATCCCCCATCCTCAGAATATAGCATCCGTGACCTGCCTGATGGCCTGATGAGCTGCTGACTGTGAGATGCCACCTAGGTCCGCTGCTGATCACTGGAATGACCTGGCTGCATAGAAATTCAGAGTGATGGTGACCTTAACAGCTGCAGGTAAGGGACAGCCGTGGGGGCCATGAGGCCTCAGGTCACTGTGAATCAAAGCACAAATGTCTGAGACCATCTGCCCGGATAGGCACAGCCTCCTACAGCACTGGCACGCCGTCATTTGCTAGTAGCTGACTCTTGGGAGACAGACGTCTTGGATAGCACGTTCTTCCCCTTGCAGTCCCCTGTTGTGCTCCTCTGGCCTGTTGCTGTCAAGGAGGTTGCATCTACTTAAGCTCATCCTGACTGCTCTGTCCAATGTCAGAGTAGCCTGTTCCCATCTGAACTCCCTCAGCTGGGCTTTGTGCATTCACCTGCCAACCCCAACTGCCCCAGTGATTCCAGCAGGCTTATTTCCCTCTCCAGGTTCCTGCCACTCACCACTGAGAAAAGCAAGTCTTACAGCTCCAGCAATGGCTACTCTGAGGCACTTCTGAAGCAGCTGCATTCTGTTCATCAACCCTTCTCATAGCCCTCATGGCTCTTTGCATTGTTCACATCTTCAGAGCCCTGTCATGTTCCACACATTGCGTCTTCCCGATTGCCAGCCATTAAAAATTGTGCACTGCTGCTGACAAGCCTGTTAATGAGCTCTTCAATAATTGGAGGTGTGTGGGGCTACCGATCCCTCCCGACCGACGGCCCTTTGAAAATAGCTTTGTGTTCCAGAGGTGGCGGGACCCAGTGCTGACCTCCAAGAACACAATCTTCAAATCGCGCTCGCACCCACTTCCGTCCCTAGTGGGATTTAAAAATTCAGCCTAGGATGTCTCTCCTCTCCCCATCTTGCAACAATACCTCCAGTGCACTGCCTGAAAACCTGGTGCTCACTCTCTTACATGTTCTGCCATTATTTAAAATATCACAGCCCACACTGACATTTGAAAAAGCTCCCAACACTTCTTGCACGCACGATTCACCTCCCATTTAAGAGGTGCAGGCTGCCTTTAAGTAGCATTAGCCACTTGTCATATTGGGTCCCGTGCTGATGAGTGCAGCCAATGAACAGCGTGGGGAGCGCTGGTTGCATGCAGCAATCATGTAAAGCAATGGGCAGCACGAATTGAACAGGAAATGAATGGGCATAGGTTAATTGTGTACCGCAATCTGCACACCTGTTTCCAGGGGTTAGTCAATGTCTCCCACCTGTGTGTAAGACTTTCCCTTGTCAAACAATTTACAGAGTTCATACCCATGGAACAAACAATTCGGGATAAAAATTTCTGGAATAAGTTCCTTTTACTTAAAAATCAGTAAGCGATTACAAGTAAGCATGCAATAGTATCCAATATTAATCCCGGACTACACATAAGCATACACAGATCTACCCCTTTACTTTAAGCTCAAGCAACGATAGTAAAAACCTCGCACATATTTTTTTTTTTTTTATTTAGAGTTACAGCACTGAAACAGGCCCACCGAGTCTGTGCCGACCAACAACCACCCATTTATACTAACCCTACAGTAATCCCATATTCCCTATCACCTCCCTACACTAGGGGCAATTTACAACGGCCAATTTACCTATCACCTGCAAGTCTTTGGATGTGGGAGGAAACTGGAGCACCCGTCGAAAACCCACACAGTTCGGCAGTGACTTGATGTAGCTCTTTAGTTGGCAACCAGCCAAGTTGCCCACCCGACTGCAGCAGCAAGAGCCATTTCACAACATCTTTTATACCTTTTTTCCAGGAGTACGTCTGAGTGTTATATTGACAGGACCTTATTGTCCTATTAAATTTCTTCATACAAAATGTCCAATAGAATATCAAGTTCTTTGTCTAAAACTATGAAGTAAAAGCCCACCCTCGAGTTCAGTTCCTGATCAATATGAGTAATGGTTGAGTGCTGTTTTCCGGATCCTCTCATCCATCTTATCAGGCTTAGAAATGTCTCAGCAGTCCACTCCTGCCCATGGTCTTCCTTATCTGTGATAAACAGCTTGCAGCATTCAGCAGCACAGTTTACTTTGAAAAGGTCTATTGTCCTTGCGAAGCATGCTGATAAAATGTGGTCAATTTTTGAGTTTGGTCAAGTTATATCAAAACTGCATTCTTACAAGCGTCTCCTGATATGCCACTCAAGAGCTAAGTGGCTATGCAGGACTACGGGGAGGAATGCTGAAGCTTTGTATTTTCAGATGGATGATCTAAGAAGGCTGAAAAGCTTCCCTCATTGTACTTACTTTATGATCTTGAGGCATTAATAATTGAGGGAATTAATGGGTTGCTAAATATATTCCACACCAACAAAAGAAATCACAGAACTGCAGACACGATTCTTTGCTCACCTCTCTCCCACCCCCTCCCCTCCCTTCCCTCGTCCCCTTCCTCCATTTCTCTGTCTAACCCACCCGATTTCTATTTCTGCACTTGGGAGCAAGATAACAATCCCAGTCACTGTTTTCAAAATGAGAAGCAGGTTAAGCTATGCTGGTGAGTGTACTCTGCATTGGTGTCCTGAGAAAAGGCTTCAATCTGCTCACAGCTCAAGGCGAAAACTGCTTACTTTGTTCAATAGTTGAGGTGTTACTTATCTGGCTTAATCGTAAAATGCTCGTACAATTTAAATTCTGTTCAGCAGTTTCTGCTTTGAAGCCTCATCATTTCCCAAGGACAATTTCAGGGAAACAAATGGACCAGCGCATTCCCTGAGTCTCAGTATAACTTCAAGAAGCTGAGATTTAATCCATGAATTTTCAATTGGAGATATGATTAAACATGCCATCTCCCCTCTGAAGGCCAGGTTTCACATCATTTTGAAAAGATACCTTGACAATGATATCCTCCGACACATACAGACTAGCACCGCCTTCAGATTAGATTTGAGACCCTTAAAGAATGATGGA
Source organism: Heterodontus francisci (assembly GCF_036365525.1). Lineage (NCBI taxonomy): Eukaryota > Metazoa > Chordata > Chondrichthyes > Heterodontiformes > Heterodontidae > Heterodontus > Heterodontus francisci. Next base: position 80,287,118 of record NC_090388.1, read on the forward strand.
AGTATAATTTTAGATCCTTCATTAAGGGACTTTGCAGTCTGAGATGTGCAGTGCATCAAGCAAAACTGCATGGTCCAGCAATACAACCCTACCAGGAATACACCCTGGAACTTGCTGGCAGTTTTCTTCTTATAAAACTTCTTTTGCGTGAATTTTGTGCTTGGGAGATGATGTTTTCCATTTCAGTCACTCACTGTCAGCAGTAAATATTCTCTGGTCAGATACAATGCAGTTTGATACGTAGTAAAGCTCCCTCCATTTTGAAGGATAAGCCTCAGTCTCAACTGAAGAACAGAGCTCCCCACTGCACCAGAATGCCCTTGCATTCCAGTTCCCACACCAGCCAGGAGTCTGAGCGGGGATCACTTAGACTTTGTGCAACAGTGTAAAATGGGTGACAGTGAATTTCCATCAGTAGAGATGTAAAACAGGCTTCTGGTTTCCTACCAACTGTTTTGCAGCTCACACAAAGCCAAGATCTACCCCCAGGAGATTGCCAATTGAGTCAAACAGGGTGTGTTGCCGTGAATCAACTGCAAACCTCATTGAGACTTTGCAGGCTGACTTTATGTATGGCACATAGAGCCAGCAGGCTCTCATTCAATTGGCAATATCAAAATACTGCAGGTGCTGGAAATCTGATGTGAAGATAGCAGGTGTGGCAGCATCTGTGGAGAGAGAAACAGAGTTAACGCTTCAGGTCGATGGTCCTTCAGCACAGCATGGGAACAGTTTATACAGCTGCACCATCCACCTCTGCTAAGGTACAAGAGCAGAAGCCACAGAACTGTTAACAGCTCCAACAACAGCAGTTGGATCGACATCAGCAGCAGCAGCACCAGCTGTTTTCTCCTCAGCCACGGGTCCTCAACAGGCAGATGGGCTGCACACCAAGATTCAGCTGGAAGGAGTCGAGACCTCCGACACAGGGTCTACAGGCAAAGGATCAGCTCCCTGAGCACAAATACCACAGGTGGCTCAGGCACTCACGGCAAGTCGCTGCTGACATCTGCAGCCTGCTGGAACGAGACCTCCTTCCCAGCGGAGCAGGTGGGTACACTTTGCAATGGCCGACAAAGTACCTGTCACTGGAGGGTCACCCCCTTCCACCACTGCCCACCCCACCACCCTGCAAGGGGAGAAAGCAGAGAGGTGTGAGTGTTCATAACGATTTCTGTTTTATTCGTTCATGGGATGTGGGCGTCGCTGGCTAGGCCAGCGTTTATTGACCATCCTTAATTGCCCTTGAACTGAGTGGCTTGCAAGACCATCTCAGAGGGCATTTAAAAGTCAACCACATTGCTGTGGATCTGGAGTCACATGTAGACCAGCAGATTTCCTTCGCTAAAGGACATTATTGAACCAGATGGGTTATTACAAAAATTGACAAAAGTTTCATGGTCACCGTAAAATTAGCTTTTTAAATTCCAGGTTTGATTAATTGAGCTCAAATTTCACCATCTGCTGTGGTAGAATTAGAACCCATATCACTAGCCTGGGCCTCTAGGCTACTAATCCAGTGGCATTACCACTGCTCCATTATCCACTGAAGGGAAAAGAAGAAAAGATAATTTTTGTGGAGGATAACTGTGAGGCATAGGCACGAGAGGGCAATAGGCTAAGGTGAGTGTTTTCTTTTGTTTGTTTCTGGGATGTGGGCTAGGCCAGCATTTATTGGTCATCCCTAATTGCCCTTGAGAAGATAGTGTTGAGCTGCCTTTTTGAACCGCTGCAGTCCTTGGGGTGTAGGTACACCAACAGTGCTGTTAGGAAGGGAGTTCCAGGAATTTGACCCAGCGACAGTGGATCAGTTCCAAGTCAGTTCCAAGTCAGGATATTGTGTGGCTTGGAGGGGATCTTGCAGGTGGTGGTGTTCCCATGCATCTGCTGCCCTTGTCTTTCAAGGTGGTAGAGGTTGCGCAAATGGAAGGTGCTGTTGTAGATGGTACACACTGCTGCCACTGTGCATTGGTGGTGGAGGGAGTGAATGTTGAAGGTGGTGGATGGGGTATCAATCAAGCGGGCTGCTTTGTCCTGGATCAAGCTTCTTGAGTGTTGTTGGAGCTGCACCCATCCAGGCAAGTGGAGAGTATTCCATCACACTCCTGACTTGTGCCTTGTAAATGGTGGGCAGGCATTGGGGAGGCAGGAGGTGAGTTAATCCCCACAGAATTTCCAGCCTCTGACCTGCTGTTGTAGACACAGCAATTATGTGGTTGGTCCAGTTCAGTTTCTGGTCAACGGTGATGTCCAGGATGTTGACAGCGAGGGATTTAACAATGGTAATGCCATTGAACATCAAGAGGGGATTATTAGATTCTTGTTGGAGATGGTCATTGCTTGCCACTTGTGTGGCGTGAATGTTACTTGCCACTTATCAGCCCAAGCCTGGATGTTGTCCAGGTCTTGCTGCATCTGGACATGGGCTGCTTTCGTATCTGAGGAGTCACGAATGGTGCTGAACATTGTGCAATCCCCAGCGAACATCCCCACTTCTGACCTTATGATTGAAGGAAGGTCATTGATGAAGCAGCTGAAGATGGTTGGGCCTAGGACACTACCCTGAGGAACTCCTGCAGTGATGTCCTGGAGCTCAATTGATTGACCTCTAACAGCCACAACCATCTTCCTTTGCGCTAGGTATGACTCCAAATAGCGGAGAGTTTTTTCCGTGATTCCCATTGACTCCAGTTTTGCTAGGGTTCCTTGATGCCATACTCGGCCAATTGCTGCCTTGATGTCAAGGGCAGTCACTCGCACCTCACCTCTTGAGTTCAGCTCTTTTGTCTATGTTTGGACCAAAGCTGTAATGAGATCAGGAGCTGAGTGGCCCTGGCGGAACCCAAACTGAGCATCAGTGAGCAGGTTATTGCTGAGCAAGTGTCACTTGATGGCACTGTCGATGACCCCTTCCATCACTTTGATGATGATCGAGAGTAGACTGATAGGGCGGTAATTGGTTGGGTTGGATTTGTCCTGCTATTTGTGCAAAGGACATACCTGGGCAATTTTCCACATTGCCGGGTAGATGCCAGTGTTGTAGCTGTACTGGAACAGCTTGGCTAGTGGTGAGGCTAGTTCTGGAACACAGGTCTTCAGTACTATTACTGGAATGTTGTCAGGGCCCATAGCCTTTGCAATATCCAGTGCCTTCAGCCTTATCTTGATATCACATGGAGTGAATTGGATGGGCCTAAGACTAGCATTTGTGATATTGGGGACTTCAGGAGGAGGTCGTGATGGATTATCCACTCAGCACATCTGGCTGAAGATGGATGTAAATGCTTCAGCCTTATCTTTTGCACTGTTGTGCTGGGCTCCCGTATCGTTGAGGACGGGGATATTTGTGGATATTTGTGTGAGTGTTGGCTGTTTGGATGGGGATGTGAGGTACTGGCGAGTGAGAAATGAGTGGAGTTGCAAGGTGTGATTTCCTGAGGGGTGTTATGTAGGAGAATGCTGGGCAAGTCAGAGTGTAGAGCTTGGCACCTCCAAATATTGTGCTTCTCACCTGTCATGCCCTCTTGAGGTCCTGAACCCTCTTGGTGCGCTGTCTTCAGATTGGAGGGACCACACTCCTGCTGCTAACTTCCTCGGCCACTTCCGTCCACGACTGCTTGATTGGAGAGACTGTCCTTGGGAGAGCTCACTTTACTGCAGCCCCTCACATCTTGCAGCAGGAGCTTGAGATAAGAGTGGGAGACCTGGGGGGCAGGCTTCCCAGGACTCCTCTCCATCGTAGTTACTAAAGCCTCAAAAATCCAACTGCGGGTGAGCTTTTCTCACACATGCTGTTGTCCCTTTCATTAGAAATCCTTCCTTTGACAGAATGGACATGTCATCCTGTCAGCCCTCCCTATTTGGTCAGGGAGCCCGGAGGTGAGATGACAATTAGTTTGCTCTGTTAAAGAGCAACTGCCGTGTGTACCATTGAGAGAGTTCCAGACCCGGAAATGATTCTGCCATTCCAGCAGGAATTAAGGTAAGAAATTCCGCCTCAGTGTCTAATTCACCTGACCACACAATCCCCTCCTATCCCTAACTCACATTAAGTTGTGAATTGTTTAGTTTATACCTTCATTTTGCCAGCATTTACGTAAAAAAGGATGAATTAAGCTGCCATTTTGCTATTATTATAAGTTTTAATATTGAGTAACAGGTGAAGAGCCAAGGTTCATAATGTAAGACTACAACAAAGTTTGTAAAAGAGTTGAAGAGAAGATGAGGTAAATCAGAAAGTAGTGATTGAAACCCAAGGGATGTGTTAAATTCCCATTGTCTGCCACATAAATCTGTCATGAGCAATGATCTAACAATGGTGTCATGCTAGACTAGACTCAGCAATCCCTTATGTCCATTGGGAGATCGATTTGAAAACAACAAGCACTCAAGTTAGGGTTACAAATCTTATCACTACAACAAGCCCTCCATTTGAGCTTGGTTACCCACTGGGAGTACTGGATTACCTTGTCCCTAATAAGTAATGCCATGGTATTCGCATGGTTATGCTCCTGGACTATAAATGAGTTCAAATTGTGCCATGGCAATGTGAGAATATGAATTCCATTTTAAAAATCTGAAAATAAAAAGTATGCAATGGTGAAAGTGACCTGTGAAATTTTCAGATTGTCAAAAAAAAAAACCCAACCGGTTCACGAATGCCCTTGAGGGAAGGAAACCTGCTGTCCTTACCCGCTCTGGCTTATATGTGACTCCAGTCCAACGCCATTGCAGTCAACTCTTAATTGCCACTCTAATGAGGCCTAGCAAGCCTCTTAATCAGGTCCGCTGTGATGGGCAATAAATGCTAGCCTTTCCAGTGATCCCCACATCCCCAGAATAAAGAAAATGAAATGGAAAATGGGATTAGATTTAGCTGCTAGTTCAAAGGCAAGCAAGTGAGCCATTTGGTAAATCACTTGTTTCTGAGTCAGACGATTGTTGGTTCAAATCCTGTCCTTGTACACAAATTGGCTGCTGTATTACTCATAACAGTGACTACACTTCAAAAGTACTGTGTGGGCTATAAAGTGCTTTGGATGTTATGAAAGGTATTATGTAACTCGAAGTCTATCCTTTCGCCAAATGGCTTACAGCAAGGGAAAGCTGAGTTATTTTTCATTGTTTCGATTTGTCGCCTGCTCATTCTGATCGACTAAACTCACCTTGTCAAATTGAAGATTCAGTTACCGGCCTGGTTCTTGATGTTGGAAAACAAAGTGCACTTCCACTGGCATTACTTCTGTTACCTGTCTAACTTACTTATTTGAAGGGTGGGTTATTTCTGATCCCTCTTTGAAGCTTGGCTCTGCCACAGATGGTCCTGCTGAACTATCTCTCCTCTGCTCTATAATTTTCTCCTCCCCTATACATCTCCTAAAGTCATTCAACCCTCATTTCCATTTTTGCCTTCAACCTTGAGGTAGAATCTTTTCTTGCATCCCAAGAGGTCCCATCAATGAGCACACAATTGGAAAAACAACGGTATCATGCTCATTGCCCTGTAGCTCATTGTGTAAGTATGCTCACCTGTAAGTCATTAGTAGATTATGGGTTCAAGCCCCACTGTAGAAAAAGGGCATAAAGTCTTAGTTAGTGCAGTAGTCTAAGAGGTGCTCTCATTCAAATGTGACAATGAACAGTCTGCTTCTTGGGTCAATGTGAAAGACCCAACAGCATTCTTTAAAGAAGAGTAATGGATGGTGTCCTAGCCAATATTTAGCCTTCAGATATCATCACAAAACAGATGATGCGGTCATTATCTCATACTGTTGCTTGTGGGAGTTTGCTGTTTGCAAATTGGCTGCTGAGTTTCCTATATTACAACAGTAATTACATTTCAAAACTACTGCGTTGGCTGTGAAGTGCATTGGGATCTCTTGGAGTCATGAAAGGTGCTATAGAAGTTTAGGTTAGTTTAGAAATACAACACTGAAACAGGCCCTTCGGCCCACCGAGTTTGTGCCAACCATTAACCACCCATTTATACTAACCCTGCACTAATCCCATATTCCTACCACATCCTCACCTGTCCCTATATTCCCCTACTACCTACCTATACTAGTGGCAATTTATAATGGTCAATTCACCTATCAACCTGCAAGTCTTTTGGCTGTGGGAGGAAACCGGAGCACCCGGAGGAAATCCACGCAGACACAGGGAGAACTTGCAAACTCCACACAGGCAGTACCCAGATTTGAACCCGGGTCGCTGAAGCTGTGAGGCTGCAGTGCTAACCACTGCGCCACTGTGCCACCCACAGCCTGCACCTTGGGCATCTGAGCAGATGACTGCCAGTTCTTCATAGGCACCTGTGCAGATGACTGCCAGATCTTCCTCTTCCTCGCTGCCTTTATGACTTGCGTCATCTTGCAACTGGAAAAGGTTGTTCTCATTCCAGTGCCGGTGTCCGCTCCTGTGGGCCATCTCCTGGATTTTCTCCTTTTGCACGTTGAGGTTTGCCAGTCCAAGCTTTAAACTTGCTTTGGCTGAGATGAGTGCCTTTTGCTTGCCATCTATGACCTGGAACTCCAGATCTTTGTTCTTGTCTATCTGGCACTTTATGTTGACTTGATATTCTCCTTCTGCAGTCATCATTCCAACAGTTACAAACCATTTATCACCAATCGACCTGTCTGAAGCAACTCATTATATGGTGTATAGTAATTCGTCAGAATCTTCAGCTGACATCTCTCCAGTGACCATCTGTACCTGCTTGTTGTGCTTCCTTCTAGCTAAACACTAATGTGAAAAATGATTCGGCTTCTTGCAGTGAGAACATTGCTTTCCCCACACTGGACATGTCTTCTTTTCCTTTGATGTCCTCTGCAGTATTTGCATCCTGCCCTTTGTCTGTGATGTTTCTGCCCTTTCGGCCTGGAATGTCTATCAGCATAGATAGACATCACAGATGCCAGACTTCAGCCAATTCGATTCACTCCGCGTGATATCAAGAAACGACTGAAGGCACTGGATACTGCAAAAGTTATGGGCCCTGACAATATTCCGGCAATTGTACTGAAGACCTGTTCTCCAGAACCTGCCGTGCCCCTAGCCAAGCTGTTCCGATACAGCGACAACACTGGCATCTACCCGGCAATGTGAAAAATTGCCCAGGTATGTCCTGTACACAAAAAGCAGGACAAGTCCAATCCGGCCAATTACCGCCCAATCAGCCTACTCTCAATCATCAGTAAAGTGTCATCAACAGTGCCATCAAGCGGCATTTGCTCAGCAATAACCTGCTCACTAAAGCTCAGTTTGGGTTCCGCCAGGGCCACTCAGCTCCTGACCTCTATGATTCAAACATAGACAAAAGAGCTGAACTCAAGAGGTGAGGTGAGAGTGACTGCCCTTGACATCAAGGCAGCATTTGACCGAGTATGGCATCAAGGAGCCCAAGCAAAACTGAGGTCAATGAGAATCAGGGGTAAAAGTCTCTGCTGCTTGGAGTCATACCTAACACAAAGGAAGATGGTTGTGGTTGTTGGAGGTCAATGATCTGAGCTCCAGGACATCACTGCAGGAGTTCCAGAGGGTAGAGTCCTAGGCCCAACCATCTTCAGCTGTTTCATCAATGACCTTCCCTCCATCATAAGGTCAGGAGTGGGGATGTTCGCTGATGATTGTACAATATTCACCACCATTCGTGACTCCTCAGATACTGAAGCAGCCCACGTCCAGATGCAGCAAGACCTGGACAACATCTAGGTTTTGGCTGATAAGTGGCAAGTAACATTTGCGCCACACTATTGCAAGCAATTACCATCTCCAACAAGAGAGAATCTAATCATCTCCCCTTGATGTTCAATGGCATTGCCATCACTGAATCCCCCACTATCAACATTCTGGGAGTCACCATTAACCAGAAACTGAACTGGCCTAGCCACATAAATTCTGTGGCCACAAGAGCAGGTCAGAGGCTGGGAATTCTGTGGCGAGTAACTAACCTCCTGTCTCCCCAGTGCCTGCACACCATCTACAAGGCACAAGTCAGGAGTGTGATAGAATACTGTCCAATTGTCTGGATGGGTGCAGCTCCAACAACACTCACGAAGCTCGACACCATCCAGGACAAAGCAGCCCGCTTGATCGGCACCCCATCCACCACCGTCAACATTCATTCCCTGAACCAGCGAAGCACAGTGGCAGCAGTATGTACCATCTAAAAATGCACTGCAGCAACATACCAAGGGTCCTTTGACAGCACCTTCCAAATCCATGATCTCTACCACCTAGGAGAACAAGGGCAGCAGATGCATGGGAACACCACCACCTGCAAGTTCCCCTCCAAGCCATGCACCATCCTGACTTGGAACTATATCACCGTTCACTGGGTCAAAATCCTGGAACTCCATCCCTAACAGCACTGTGGGTATACCTACACCCCAAGGACTGCAGCGATTCAAGAAGGCAGCTCACCACCACCTTCTCAAGGGCAAATAGGGATGGGTAATAAATGCTTGGCCTAGCCAGCGATGCCCACATCCCATGAACGAATAAAAAATAAAGATCGGGCTGGTCACTTTTAGACTAAGCATAGCACTTCAAACTTGGTCCTGGCAGCTGTCCACTGGTCAGTCAGTAGACCTCAGTAACTTTATCTTGTCCCACAGTAATGACAGTGAGTGCCCTCAGAATTCTGTGGACACTTAACACAAATATCTGCAGCGCAACACCTGTTTAGAGACTTGAATTAAAAAGTTACAATATCTGATGAGAAAGATGGAGCAACCAAGCAGCCTAATAGTCAGCCATGAACAGTCAGACACTTACCAGAAGCCAGGAGAACGAGCAGGAACAGGAAAATCTGCTTGTGTGATGTTGATTGAAGGATAAATATTACCCAGGTCATGAGCGAGAACTCTTTGAAAGGAAGGTCAGTTTCTAATCGGACAGCCGCCAAGAGAAAGTATCGAGAAATGTAAATTATTTCACGAAAATGGAAAATGCTGGAAATACAACAAAACCTTTCATTTATATAGCACCTTCAACATAGTAAAATGTCCCAAAGTGATCAACAAAATTTGACACCAAGTCACATAAGAAGATATTGGGATGGGTGAGTAAACGCTTGGTCAAAGGGGTAAATTTTAAGGAGCATCTTAAAGGAGAGTGAAATGTTTAAGGAGGGAATTGCAAAGTTTGGGGCCTAGGCAGCCGAAGGCTTGGCCACCAATGGTGGAGCGATGAAATTTGGGGATGTGCCAGAGGGCAGAATGAGCTCAGAGATCTGGGAGGGTTGTAGGACTAGATGAGGTTACAAGGAGGGATGGGGCCATGGAGGGTTTTGAAAATGAGGACGAGAATTTTAAAACTGAGGCATTGCAAGCACAGGGGTGATGGGTGAATGGGACTTGGTGCAAATATAAAGCAGGGTTTGTACAAGAGAAATGAGAATTAATGTCCAGTTGGGCTTTATTTTAGCTTCAACTCCAACTGTGCTGGTGAAGCATCCCAAATGAATTCAGAACTAGTTTTATAAGCAAAATACTGCAGATGCTGGAAATGCTCAAATAAAAACGAGAAATGCTGGAACCACTCAGCAGGTCTGGCAGCATCTGTGGAAAGAGAAGCAGAGTTAACGTTTCGGGTCAGTGACCCTTCTTCGGAACTGACAAATATTAGAAATGTAAAAGATTTTAAGCAAGTAAAGTGGGGGGGGGGGGTCAAAAGATAACAAAAGAGAAGGTGTTGATAGGACAAGGTCACAGAGAATAACTGACCAGAAGGGCATGGAACAACGGCAAACGGTATGTTAATTGTGTGATGAAAGACAAAGCGTTAGTACAGAGTGAGTCCGAATAGACTGTAAAGCACAAACATTAACTAGATTTGTCTCTTTCAGATGCTGAGTGACCCTGCTGGGGACATTTTCAACATTGCTGCTTGGGCATTATCCTGGTATAGTGAATCACCTATCTGCTGTAGAACACACCCGGTTTTCATTCCATTGAAATCATTCAAAGTGAAAATTGGGTGAGGTTTTTGAATGCAATTGATCCACTTCTCTGGGATACCGGCAAAGCTGAAACCTCTCCTCTCCCTTCCCTTTGTGTACTTCCAGAATTAACTGTTTCTAATTTCAGATTTACAGCAATCACAGGTTTCATGCTAACTCTGAGAATGATGGCATTTACTCTGGCTAGACAATGAATAATGAGCTGCTAAAATGAGCCATTTAGATGAAGAATTAACAGATTAGCATTTGCAAAGGTGAGAAGAGTGCCCATTAATCTGTTCCTGATTTGTATCTGTGTGTCCAGACTGCAAAATTATACTCTAAAGCGAGTCAACTTCCATTGCAGCTCTTAACCTAAACAATTCTGGCTGAAGACAAATAAAGGCTGAATTAAGAAAAACAAAAGGTCTCAGGTCACAGACCTGAAATATTAACCCTGTCTCTCTCTCCACAGTCGCATGCCAGACTCACTGAGTGTTCCCAACATTTTCTGTTTTTATTTCAGATTTCCAACATCAGCAGTATTTTGCTTTTGTAGCAAAAATGAAAGTTTATGGAATTAGAAGTAACTTTGTGACATGGGTTAGTAAGTTGGGAGGTAGAAGGCGGAGTAAGGATACAGGGCCTGTTCGCTGATTGGCAGGATGTGTCCAGGTATCTGAACTGGGGCCTGAGCTTTTCACTACACATATATCAATAATTTTGATGAAAGAATAAAGAGCTGTATATTTACGTTTACTGGTGACACTTTTTTAGGAGGTGCAGTAAGTTCTGTGGATGGCAACAGGAAGGCTGAAAAGTGCACAGGCAGAGCAAGTGAGTGGCAAAAACTGTGGTAGATGGAGTTCAATGTGGGGAAGTGTGAGGTCATCCACTTTGGATCTGAGAAAGACAAATTAGAATTTTTTTAATAGAATCATAGAATGGTTAGAACTCAAAATGAGATTGCTCACTAAAATAAAAGCAAAATACTGCAGATGCTGGAAATCTGAAATAAAAACAAGAAATGCTAGAAATACTCGACCCTTCATCAAAACAGTGAGATTATTCAGCCTGTCGTGTCTGTGCCAGCTGTCTGCAAGTTCAACTCATCTGGTCCCACTCCCCTGGCTTTTCCCTGTTGCCCTGCAAAATTTTTCTCTTCAGATAATTATCCAATTCTCTACTGAAAGCCACGATTCAATCTGCCTCCACCACACTCTCAGGCAGCGCATTCCAGATTCTAACCACTCACTATATAAAAATGTTTTTCCCTTAGCTGCCATTGCTTCATTTGCTAGTCACGTTAAGTTTATGTCCTCTCGTTTTCGATCCTGCCACCAATGGGATCAGTTTCTCCCTATCTGCTCTGTCCAAATGCCTCATGATTTGAACATCTCTACCCAATTTCCTCTCAAACTTCAATGAGAACAGCCCCAGCTTCTCCAATCTCTTCACGTAACTGAAGTTCCTCATCCCTGCAACTATTCTCGTGAATCTTTTCTGCACCCTCTCTAATGCCTTCACATCCTCCCTAAAGTTGGTTCCCAGAACTGGACAAAATATTCCAGTTGAGACCGAACCAGTGTTTTATACAGGTTTATCATAACTCCCTTGCTTTTGTAATCTATGCCTCTATTTATAAAGTCCAGGATCCCGTTTGCTTTATTAATCGCATTTTCAACTTGCCCTGTCACCTTCAATGATTTGTGTACATATACACCCAGGTCCCTCTGCTCCTGCACTCCTTTAGAGTTGTGCCCTTTATTTTATATTGCTGCTCCTCGTTCTTCCTACCAAAATGAATCACACTTCTTTGCATTAAATTTCAACTGTCACTCGTCCACCTATTCCAGTAGCCTGTCTATATCCTCTTGAAGTCTATGGATCCTCCTCACAGTTCACAATGCTTTCAAGTTTTGTATCATCTGAAGATTTTGAAATTGTGCCCTGTACACCCAAGTCGAGGTCATTAATATATATCAAGAAAAGCATGGATCCTAACACCAATCACTGGGGAACTCCACTATAAACCTTCCTCCAGTCCAAAAAACAACTATTCACTATTACTCTCTGTTTCCTGTCACACAACCAATTTTATATCCACATTGCTACTATCCCTTTTATTCCATAAACTCTAACTTTGCTGACAAGCCTGTTATGTGGCACTTTATCAAATGCCTTTTGGAAGTCCATGTAGATCTCATCAAATGCATTACCCTCATCCATCCTCTCTGTTACCCCATCAAAAACCTCAAGCAAGTTAGTTAAACACGATTTACCCAGAACAAATTTGTGCTGGCTTTCCTTAATTAATCAGCATTTGCCTCTATGACTATTATTTTTGTCCAGAATTGTCATTTCTAAAAGTTTCCCCACCACCAAGGTTCAACTGACTCGCCTGTAGTTGCTGGCCTTATCCATACACCCTTTCCTCCATCGGCCTGCGCAGTGAACAAGTTCTCATCCTCAGTGATTTCAAACTCCATCTCAGTGGTTAGCACTGCAGCCTCACAGCTCCAGTGACCCGGGTTCAATTCTGGGTACTGCCTGTGTGGAGTTTGCAAGTTCTCTCTGTGTCTGCGTGGGTTTCCTCCGGGTGCTCCGGTTTCCTCCCACATGCCAAAGACTTGCAGGTTGATAGGTAAATTGGCCATTAGCAATTGCCCCTAGTATAGGTATGTGGTAGGGAAATATAGGGACAGGTGGGGATGTGGTAGGAATATGGAATTAGTGTAGGATTAGTATAAATGGGTGGTTGATGGTCGGCACAGACTCGGTGGGCCGAAGGACCTGTTTCAGTGCTGTATCTCTAAACTAAACTAAACTCATCATGTTCTCTCTCCTCTGAGATCACTCCCCTCTTATTCTCCTTAAATCTCTGCCTCCATGTAAACTCCCCAACCCACACTCACGGCCACCCCCTCGCCCTGACCATCTCACATGGTCTTGCTAGTCCCATGGTATCAATTACAGATAAGGCCATCTCTGATCACTGCCTTGTATAACTCACCACCCACATCCCCATCCCATGCCCCAACCCTGCCTCATTCTGCATCCATCCCTGGAAAAATAATTATCCCTGAATTCACTTATAATAGTCCTTTCAAAATCTCAACTATCTAGTCTTTGGCATTCAATTCGCCACAACATTTCTGCAGCTATTGATTTGCTCAACCGTACCCCCACCTCCACCTTTGATGCCCCAGTCTCAATAAAAATATCAGTCTCTCTAACCCTCGCCATTCCCCCTGGTACGGCCCACATCTCCACTCCCTTAAGCCATTGAACGCAGACTTGAAAGAATGGCAGACAACTGGTTTAGCCATCCATGCCATATCTGGCTAGTCCACTTAGAACGTTTTTGGGTCCTGCTCTCATCTGCTAAAAATGCTCACTATTCCAGGATCATCCTGGAATGCAAAGATAACCCCTGGCTTCTTTTCCCTACTGCAAATTGTCTTATTAAACACCTTTCCTCTGTTCCCTCTGCCCTCACCTCCAACAATAAGTGCGAGGAGCTCATGGACTTCTTTGGCACTGTCATCAGCTGCCCCTGCTACATCCCTCCATACCATTAGCCCACCTGGCCAAACTTCCTATAATGCTTCCCACTGCCGGAGCCCAGAACTCACATCTTTCTCCAGTTTCTTTCCTATCTCCCCTTATGCCCTCTGTGATGGAGTTCCATACAGCATGTGTTTGATTTTTTTTGAAACAGTCCCTGAATTGAAATTGAAAATAAAGGCTTCCGATCCTGGGAAGTCAAACCCAGGTTAGGCAAATAAATAGTGCTGTGACTGAGAAAAATCAAAGTTACATTTACCAAAGACATGTGACTGCCAATTAAATTTCAGTTTTGACCAGAAGGCTTTTGAGAGTTGCGAAAGACTCTGCGATGGATGGAAAAATCAGCCAGGTATTGTTTAAAGAGACAGGCTGAAATCTGCAGGCTTCTGTGCTTCCAGAGAGCCTACTTAGAACTGAAACAGACTACAAAGCAGCAGTTAGGCTGCAGGCAAAGGAGCTTGGACTGAGGGCTGGCAATTGGTGAATGACTTACAGCAGCTGTCTTCAGTGACTGAAAGAGTTCTGTGGTACTACACCATTCAAGACAAAAGTGGGCACGGCTGAGGTTGTTCGAGAGGCGACAAAACTAAACTTAAAGGGAATATGGCATTGCTCACTATCGACGGGACCTTATTACTTCCATATTTGCATCCTGGAGGACAGAACTTGAAAAACTACCTGAGGAAGATCCTGATTTTGTTGTACTGTGGGACTGTTTGACCCAACCTTGCTGATACGAATGTTCAGAGGATCCGTAAGGACTATCTTTGATGCATCTGATTATTAATGTGCAGCCCTTTTTACGAAAGTGCTTTCATTTTTTGATAAATTTTGAGGGCTTTTGTTTTAAAACTGAAAAAGGAATTCCATAGATGCTGGACTTGGTGTTTCTTTTTTAGAAACAGGTAATCAGAGGGTCTTTTGGACTTGGTTTGTTAACAACCCTTACTGGAAGTCACCTGTCTTTAAATAAGTACCCAGCTGGGACTTTCTGACCCAGGGAAGATAGTTGCAGAGAAGTGACAGGTCAAGATTTATAGGGGTAAAGAGGCTTGACTCTTGAGATTTTTTTTTGTTTTGTTTTGAAGAGGCAGTTAGGGTATGGACAGTGTTTAGAAAAGGAGTTAAAAATTCAACCTGCCAAGGCCAAACCCCCAACTCATCCTTTTCCAGCTCTTTGAAAAGCCTACCAGTTTTTCCAACTCTTTGAGAAGCTCTTAGAAGCGAATATAAGAAATAGAAAAATTGATGCTGCATTCCTCCTGAAAGGCCTGCTTGAAATCCCTGTTGCCACATTTCTCCTGAGATGCTGGAAAAACCTGCTGGAGAAATCCTCAACGCCGCCTGAACAAATTGCTTCAGAAAAGCATCCCAGTGACCTTTCACCGTATCGCAGCACGCCAAACAAAAAAAAGGACATCTGACATTTTCCATTATTTTCTCTTCCTTCTTCAAGAATTAACAAGTATTTGGCCAAAATATTCTATTTTTTGTAACAGAACTCTAAAGAGAAAATCTCAATTTTTTCAGTTAACTGGTATGTATGTGTATATGTGTGTACGTGTATGAAGGACAAAAGTAAAAAGGGAACTTTCATATTTCAATCTGTGTGTTAATGCTTTGCTTCATTACTGGTTAAGACTTGTTTTATAATAAACTGATAATTTTGTTGTTTATTAAAGGAACCTGATTGGTGTATTTTATTCTGGGACAAATAGTAGACCTGTGGAGAAGTGAAACTAGAAATGACAGTGCACTCCTCCCGTCTTGGTCGTAACATGACCGTGATTTAATTGTTACTTCATGTTTAATTTATGTTGGTTTTGGTTTGAGTGATAAAGTAACATTTATGAAGATGAATTCTTGTCCGTTTGGCTTTTAAGCTTTCTAAATTGGGGTCAGAGGTGGATTTGATTCTTTTAGTTTTTTACTGGTCTCCACAGGGATCATAACACCTCTCTGAGCTTATCTTGTCCATGAGACACATCCCCTGTTCCCTCGTGCTATTCCCACTAAACTGCTGATCACCCAACTTCCCCTCCTGATCCCCACATTAGCTGATACTGTAAGTGGTTCTCTCTCTTCAGGTGTTGTCCCTCTTTCCTTTAAATCTGCCATCATCACACTCTCCTAAAAAAAAACCCTTGACCTCACCGCTCTGGCAAAATGCTACCCCATCTCCAACCTCCCTTTCTTCTCCAAAGTCTTTGTATGTGTTGTCACCTCCCAAATCCGTTCCTATCCTTCCCAGAACTGCATGCTTGAATCCCTCCAATCAGATTTCTGCCCATGCCACAGTATTGAAACAATGCGTATCAAAGTCGTAAATGACATCCTTTATGACGGTGACAAAGATAAACTTTCTCTCCCCATCCTTCTTGAGCTGTCTGCACCCTTTGACATGGTTGACCACACCATCCTCCTCCAATGCTTCTCCACTGTCATCCAGCTGGGTGGGACTGCTCTCACCTGTTCCATTTTTCTCTATCCAATCATAGCCAGAGAATCAACTGCAGTGGCTTCTCTTCTTGCTCCCACACTGTTACCCCTTGGAGTCCCCCAGGGATCTATCCTTGGCCCCCTCCTATTTTTCATCTACATGCTGCCCTTTGGCAACATCATCTAAAATGACAGCATTAGTACTCACATGTATGCTGACAACACTCAGCTTTACATTACCACCACTTCTCTCAATTCCTTCACTGTTGCCAAATTATCAGACTGCTTATCCGGCATCCAGTACTGGATGAGCAGAAATTTCCTCCAATTAAAAATTGGGAAGACTGAAGCCATTATTTTTGATCCCTGCTCCAAACTCATTCCCTAGCTACCAACTCCATCCCTCTTCCTGACAACAGACTGAGATTAAGCCAATCGCAACCTTGGTGACAAATTTGACCCCAGAATGACCTTCTGACCTCATATTCATGCCATTGCTAAGAACGCCTATTTCCACCTCCATAACATCGCCTGGCTTCATCCCTGTTTCAGCTCATCTGCTGCTGAAATCCTTATTCATGCCTTTGTTACCTCTTGACTTGACTATTCCAATGCACTCCTGGCTGGTCTCCCAACTTTTACTCTCCATAAACTTGAGGTCATTCAAAACTCTGCTGTTTGTGTCCTAACTCACACCAAGTCCTGTTCTCCTGTCACCCTTGTGCTCGCTGACCTACATTGGTTCCCGGTCAAGTAACTTCTTGATTTTAAAATTCTCATCCTTGTTTTCAAATCCTTTCATGGCCACGCCCCTCCCTATCTCTGTAATCTCCTCTAGCCCTACAACCCTCCAAGATATCTGCACTCCTCTAATTCTGGCCTCTTATGCATCCCTGATTTTAATTGCTCCACCATTGGTGCCTCACCTTCAGTTGTCTAGGCCCTAGGCTCTGGAGTACCCTGCCTACATCTCTCCACCTCTCCACCTCATTTCTCTCCTTTGAGGCACTCATTAAAGACCACCTCTTTGACCAAGATTTTGATCACCTGACCTAATATCTCCTTTTGTGGATGAGTGTCATACTCCTGTGAAGCACCTTGGAACATTTTATTACGCTAAAAGCGCTATATAAATATAAGTTGTTGTTGTAGGTAAGTGAAATGGTTCAAAGGTAGGTAAATGTAGAGAGGTACAGGTCAACCATAACCTCATTGAATAGTAGAACACTCTTGAGGGACTGAATGGCCTACTACTGTTCCTATATTCCCAGGACTTCATGGTATACATCAGTACAATCCACAAAGATAAAATTTGTCACCGTGGCTTTAAGTGTTGGGAAATGATGTATAGCCTTAAGAAAATGTCTCCTGAGGTGTCACGTCACCATGTCACTGAATATCTATGGCACTGGGGAGGATAGAAAAATAGTTCATATTTCTTTTGGGTTCCTAATCAGAGCAAGCTCAATGTACAAAGAAACATGAATTTAGTTTAATGAGCATTATTATCACCTCACCATAGCTGAAAATGATCGAGGACTGAGCTGAAAGGATTAATTGCTCCCAAAACACATCTCGTTAAACAGAGATATCTATGAAACACAAACTCTCTTTACGTGAACTGTGTGCTCATCAAAACGAGAAGTATCAGTGCTGTGGAATTGAATCCTCTAAGGTTTCTGGTATCCAGTGTTGACAGCAAACACTCCCAGTTCAGATAAAGCAGGTGATAAGGGTAAAGGTAATTTGGCATTGTCCAAACAATACGGCTGGACTAATATACCAAACCAACATTTCCATTTCACCCAGAAATCTCCTCGAGTGAGACAGCTGTATAACATTATCAAAGTGATTGATGACAACGCTACGTCATCAGGATGCGCCGCGGTGCGCACATGAACACACGATCTCAGGGCCCTCTGCGCATGCGCTGCAGTCCGGATTGCCAGGACCAGTTTGCGCATGCGCAGATGCCAACACTCGCGTAAGTTCTCCGCGA